>NC_136261.1:273239737-273242237 GCF_964187855.1 Myxine glutinosa
TTTTCACTGCCATACACCCCATAATCTAGTGCTCCTTTGCCCCCACGTCTGTGAGGGATGGTGGATTTGCCATCCCACCACATCGGGGGTCTCTCACTATCAATTTTGCACATCAAATTTCAACAAATTAAAAATTTGCCAATCACTACCCATCATCTGCCAATCACTACTGCCAATCCCTTGCCAATCATCAAATTTTGTTTTTCTCTAATTTTGGGTCCAAAACACTAACCTCATCACCCAGTCTACTCACTAATACCTCTCGGTGCGCCAATCCCTGTCCAAAGCCCGGCTTCGTAAAGCCAAGCCATGAATGCGGGTTGTTCTGTGCCAGCGGCTGGATGCGTCCGGCACTCGGTGCAGGGACGGGGGCTTACCCGGGCCGAGATCCCACGCACCCCCTCGGCGTGGAGCCATCCAATTGCCCGATCTCGACCTGCCGGCACGTCTCACCAAGAAGTGGTCGCCATGACGACCCTTCCTATCGGGCTGCCAGCTCCGCCTAGTGGAGCACGGACGCGGCCGTTCAAAGCGAGGCCCAGCACGCACCGAGGGCCCGATTCGGCTATAAGTCGTTCTAAACTCTACCCCGTCTAACGTCGATGCTTCACCTGGACGCTTACACCCCGCAGCCCGTTCCTTGCTCACACATCCAGCCGTGCCCATGCTCCTCGTACCTTTCCTTACACACCCAGGTACCCTCATTCCACTCACAGCCTTGGTCACACACCTGACCACCGAACACTTTGGCACACATTCGTTGCTCGCACACCTCACCAATACACCGCTTCGCGCCCCCTCCTCTGTCACCTCCTCTGTGACAATCACAGGTGTGCTCTCATTCGCACACCCAACCACGTGCCTCACCACCAACTCCAGCGTGCATTCCCACTCACGCTCTACCATTCCAGGTGTGCATCCTTCCATCCCAGGTGTACATCCTCGCTCACCTGTCACAACTAACTCACGCTCCATGTCACTCTCACTACTTTCACCTCCATTCCTGACAGCGCACTCACCCTTACTCTTGACAGCACACTCTTTCCCCATGCACCTGTCCGTCACACACCTTTCTCGCGCACACTCTCCCGTTACACCCTCTGTAACACTCACCACAGGTGGACACTCTTCCTTACTTCTGACAGCGCACTCTTTCCTCATGCACCTGTCCGTCACACACCTTTCTCGCGCACACTCTCCCGTTACACCCTCTGTAACACTCACCACAGGTGGACACTCTTCCTTACTTCTGACAGCGCACTCTTTCCTCATGCACCTGTCCGTCACACACCTTTCTCGCGCACACTCCTGCGCACACTCTCCCGTCACACCCTCTGCAACACTCACCACACCGCGCTTCCACGTGCTCCCTCGCACACACGCTACGACCGACTCACTCTCGCCAGCACACTCACTCCTTGGCACGCACTTTTTCCTCACACACCCCAGAGTCGGACTTTCTTGCACACCTCCATTTTCGCACACCAGACCTGTCGCACACTTCACCAACGGCCTCTCACGAACACCCGGGTCTATCTCGACCCCCAAGCCTCTTAAATCACCTGGCGCATCATACGCACGACCATATTGGTCACCACTTACACCGGGTCCTCTTCCTCTTCGCTTCTCCTCCATCACCTGCGAATCCCTCATCCGGTTAACGAGCACATCACGATCCAAACACAGACTTTGGACCAATTCTTTTATCTCCTCTTTTATCTCTTTGTTATCCCCTCTCCGTCGCTTCTTAATTTCGCTCACCCCTTCTTCCACTTCTTCTAATTTGTGCCTCACCTCTTTTATTCCCCGGTACGTCTCCTCAAGCTCGTCCTCCAAGGCTACCTTGACCGTTTCCATGTGCGTCCTCACCTGCCGGTCCTTCGTCTCCATTACCTCTATCACCTCGTCCAACCTCGTTGTCAGTCCCTCACGTACCATCTGACATTCCCTCTTCGTCGCTACCAAGTCATCTTTTAGTTCTTTCTGTGTCGCCTTTAAACCTCCTAATACCGCAGTGTTCCTTTGAACCTGCTCCACTAACTCCGTCTGTCCCACCGTCAGCTGCTCCACCTCCTGCGTCAGGTCCTCTATGCCCCCTTGTAACTTTACAGTCCCCTTTCTCACCTCTTTCTCCATGCGCTCCTTACAGTGCCTCACCTCCTCGCGCACTCCTCCGACCTCCTCACTCACTCCTCTTCTGATCTCCTCTCCCATCACTTGCATCTCCTGCCCAGATGCCACCCTCATCTGCTCCATTTCCTCCCTGTGAGCATCCAGTTTGGTTTCTACCCCCATTCTGACCCCCTCTATCTGCTGCTCCATTTGTTTAACTTCCCTTTCCGCTTGGTCCCTCATGTCCCTCAATTTGCCTTCCATACTGTTTTCTAACCCCTCTAACCCATTTTTCACTCCCTCTATCTGATTCTCTTGAGCGGCCATTCTGTTTTCTACCCCCGTTAACCCATGTTTCACCTCTTTTATCCCGTTGTCTAACCCCTCA
>NC_136261.1:273247237-273369737 GCF_964187855.1 Myxine glutinosa
AACTTTTGGTTCTAAGACATCTTGAAAAGTAAGTTCACCCCCACAAAAAACATATTCCATATTAAATGCCAAGTCTGTATATATATATATATATATATATATAGATATATATATATATATATATATATATATATATACATACATACATACATACATACACACACACACACACACACACACACACACACACACACACACACACACACACACACACACACACACACACACACACACACACACACACACAATGTATATGCCCCCTTTCTTGCTTGAAAATAAACAGCACACACACACACAGGTCAACCACACTGTGGTCAACCTTAGGTAGGAGGCCACATTCAATCAAAGCATATGCTCTCATAGTTAAGCGTCCAGCAGCATACCTTTCTGAGCCAGCTCACAGTATTCCATCTGCAGCCGTGCTGAATCTCCGACATGTTCTTGCAGAGATTCTCCGAGGCTGGATTGTGTGTGGCTTACAGGAAGGCTTGGCACAACCAGACAGGGACCACTGCTTGTTTCACTACCCCACGAACCCAGACTCTTTCTTCCACCAATCCAAAAGCCAGCCTGACCGCCACAATTTCCCATCACAGGCTCCTGATTATGAGTGGTCTCCAAGCTCAGGTTCGGGTTTGATGCATGTAGACGCACAGGTGAACACACAGGGCTCATGGGTAGCTGCAAACAACGTTAACCTGGTTAGAATTTTCCCATTTCTCAACCAATTTGAAAAATGATAACATTTAAATGAAATACACACTAATAGTCAGGCACCTGTAGATGCATTTTTGAATCTTTGCTCACACTTTTGGTTCTCCACCTCTTGCTGCTTCTCTTTTCTTTTTTACAATTTTCCAAGCAACTGCCCTGCAATGCAAAGTTGATAGAAAAAATGAACACTGCATTCCAACTGCTCCAAATAACAAAACAGAATCTGGAAAACCAATGCGGATTAAAAAATTGAAATGTCTGTATTGACCTGCATATCAGAGAAAGAAGGAACAGACTGAGTCCTATGTAAGATCTCCAAACTTTTCATGATTGCATTCAGTTGTGCCAAGCCTTCTTGGCCTTCACTGAGATCTTCAACAAAGGGATGGACAAGGAGACTCTATCAGAATAAACGCACATGTACAGCAATGCTTGGTGCTTTAGTCAAATTACTCGTGTACCAATACTAACGTACTTCAGACAACTCTTTGCAATAAATCTTTCATCTCAAGAACTAACGTATTTATTGAGAATCACTTGCATAGAGCATTTATTATGCTTACTGTTGCACAAACAAAATCTTAATTGTTGGGGCATTTCACGAAGAAGGGTTCAGCTTGCTTTCATAACATTCAAGAGTCAAAATTCATAATTGTTGTTTCAGGCCAAATGTCTTCCCAAAGACAGTTTGCAATGTCCCTTACATCAATGGTTGCATCAGCTACTTTCAAACGTCGGGAATGCTTGAACAAATTTGCTTTCAACATGACTTATAAATCACGGTAATTTGAATAACCAGCAAATATTTTGGGCCTTAAGGATGGGTTAATTTCCTGACATTTACGAACGGATGAATTCCCCCAACATTATGGATGATTGAATTACCCCAGAATTGGCTTTTTTTCCTTCTTTTTTTTTCTTCTTTTTTTTTGTATACTGGATCGAGGCTCGTGAAAGAGCGAACATTTATTTCACAAACAAATCAACCAGACAAACAAAATATACAAAAAGAGGGAGCGGAAGACAAGATGGGGAGAGAAGGGGTAGCACACAACCACAACATTTGAGAGCAGGGAGAAGTGTGGGAGGGAGAGGGCTTGGGGGCAGGAGGCGTGAGAAGGGGAGGGGGGGGGGGGAGAGGTATAAAACACAAGGGGACCGAAATTAGCAGGGGTAGAAAAGATCAAAGTTTTGGATGGGGGAGGATAAGAGATGGTGGTGAACAGCTGTTTTAAAGACCTGGAGGGTGGAGTGTGATTGAAGAGAGTGAGGGAGTTTGTTCCAGAGGTGGGAGAAAAGAGGAATGAAGGAGTGAAGGTGAGCAGAAAGTCTTGATTTTGGCAGTTTAACCATAAGAGGGTTGCAGGCAGATCTTGTGCGACCTGTAGGAATATTTGGGGGACAGAGCCCAGAGAGGGCTGGGGGGGGGGCAAGGCCAGAGAGGAGTCGGTAGAAGACGGAAAGACCACCAACCTGCCTGCGGTGAGTGAGTGAAAGGCCCTTGGAGTTAGCTTCATCGCGGGAGATTCCAATGATTCTGAACGCTTTGGTTTCAACAGCATGAAGACGGGCTAGGTGTGAGGCAGGAGCACCAGACCAGAGGGGAGAGCAGTATTCCATAGAGCTGCGGATGAAAGCCTTGTATGTGGTGAGGAGCTCAGGTGTGCCAAGGAAGGACTTCGCACGACGGAGGATGCCCAGTCGGCGACTGGCTTTGGAGGCCAGATTTGAAATGTGGTTTTCCCAGGAAAGATCATGGCAAATAGTGAGACCCAAAAGCTTGAGTGACAGAACTTCTTGGAGAGGATTATTCAGAAAGTGGATGGGAGGGTTTTCCAGTCGGTCTTTTCGGAGAGACATCGTAAGAGTGTGAGATTTATCAGGATTGAAAGACATGTTCCATTTGTTTGCCCAGTCTGTGATTTTGTCCAGGTCTGCAGAGAGTGAGGAGGCTGCAGACTGCCGATCTGTGGGATGAGGAATGGAGCGACAGAGAGTAGAGTCGTCAGCAAAGAGATAGAGAGGATTTTCAAGAGAGTCAGAGAGATCATTGATGAAGACCAGAAAAAGCACAGGGCCCAGAACACTACCTTGGGGAACTCCAGCCTGAACAGGAAGAGGAGATGAGAGAAACCCATTCAGGGCCACACGTTGACTACGACCAGAGAGGAAGTCCGCCAGCCATGCGTGGAGATTTCCATGGATACCAAAGGAGGAGGGTTTGGTGAGCAGAGCAGGGTGCCAGACCGTATCGAAGGCACGTGAAATGTCAAGGGAGACAGCTCTAATTTCCTGTTTGGCGTTGAGGACCTCCATCCATTGTTGAGAAAGCAGAAGCAGCATGTCCAGAGTAGAGTGACCAGGTCTGAAACCAAATTGATGATCAGAGATCAAGCCATTGGAGAAGAGGAAAGATTTCATATCTGAAGCAATGATGGATTCCATGACTTTGCTGATAATTGGGAGAAGGCTGATTGGTCTGTAGTTGCTGGGATCTGTTTTTGCACCTTTTTTGTGCAAAGCGGTGATGTTGGCTGATTTCCAAGCAGATGGCAGATGACCTTGAGCAAAAGAGAGGGTGAAGAGAGCAGAAAGAGGGAGTGAAAGAGCGGAAGAACATGATTTTAGGACCCGTGGGCTGATGCCGTCAGGACCAGTTGCAGAATCAGAGTCGAGGGTTGACAGAAACTTTTCCACTTTGTCAGAAGGAAAGGACACAGAGTCCAGGAGCAGCTGGGTACGACTGGGTACGGTGGGTACAGCGAGGGATGGGTTTGGGACACAAGATTTAGAGGCAAACACAGAGTTGAGGCATTCAGCTTTTTCACGTGCGCAGTCAGCCGTTAAGCCGTTTGAGGTGAGGGAGGGGATAGAGGGGGAACAAACACCAGAAACAGATTTGACCAGACGCCACCAGGATTTGGAAGAGGGAGACAGATAAGAGAGTTCGGTCTTGAGAACGGTGAGATATTGTTTCCTGGCTCTCCTGAGGGTGGACACACACTTGTTTCGGGCTTTGTGAAAGGAAATGAGATTTCCTTCCGTTGGATTTGCTTTCCAGGAGACGAAAGCAAGTTGTTTCAGGGCAACAGTCTCACCACAAGATTCCGTGTACCATGGACGGGAGGAAGGGTATGACAACTGAAGACGGTGACAGTATGCCTGTCACCACAGGCTTGACTTGTAATACCCTCTCCGACCAGAAACAGCGCTATGCTGCACATATTTACGTAGAGAGAATTGGGGAGTCTTCCCCCCATCTTGCACCCCTGGGACTATGAATTTTCTTTTCCAACTAAAACCTTCCCGTGTACACCCTGGGTGCAACCACCAGTTTTCAACTCATTCTGTCCAGTTCTTTAAGAGTGTACGTAAGTCAAACAAACATACCAACAAACATACACAAATATACACCTCTCAAATTATAGTACGATATGTGATCCCAATATTCTGCATCAGAGTATTTGCATTTGTGTTTTAAAACTGTTGGATGAATACAGGATAGACAGATTCAAAATAGTACATGCTGATGAGAATGTGACCAGTATGCCTGTCACCACAGGCAAACAAAACACCCGAGCAGAAAATGTAGTAAAATTGAGAAGGCTGATTTCAGCATGAATATCTGACATAGGTCCACCATGGTCACCATTACGAGAACAATACTCCAAGGAAGGCAAAACGTAACAATTGCTAGTTTGAGGGATGATACAGAGCATTCGTTCAAATACCTTTTGCACACTGCTCCATCTCATCGGAGTGAAACAGCCAGCCAGACGATTTGCTCTGACCATTGTACAGTCCTCCTGAAAGACCAGCACTACTTGACGAGTGAGAGAGCTAGACGAATAAGAAAGAAATGAGTAATATAGATCACAGATATTACTTTCCTATATGTAAAGGCTTAAACTCAAAGATTTTCTACGGTTTTTTTATTATTATTTTTGTATACAGAATCGAGGCTCGTGTAAGAGCTAACACATTCAACATGAAAACATGCACAGACACATAAAACATTCAATGAAGTGAGCGGGAGACAAGAGGGGGAGAGAGAGGGAAGCACACAAGCACAACAACAGTAGAGAACACGGACGTCTGTAGATCTGTGGAAAGTGGAAGGGGGCGGACTGGGGGAGGAGGGAGCGGTACATGGTATAAAGCAAATGAACACTACTAGGAATTTCAGGAAAGAAGTTGGAGATTGAAAGAGGCGGATTTGGGGTGTTTTAACGGTTTAACGGTACTTGACTCTTTTTCTGGATGGATATTGAAAATATACTACGACTACTACTTTAAGAGCTCAACTACTACTACTACTACTACTACAACAACTACTACTACGGCCCCAATTATTCCCAGCTTCTTATGTGGTTGACGGGGAAGGTTTTTGGCCAAAGTGTTTCATGAACAGGCTCGCCAGACCTGACATTCAACTGAAGGTGGCAGGAATTTGGAATTTGCCCAGCTTGCAAGGGATATCTCGCCTACTCTTCACAAAAGCCGCCATGGAATATTGTATTTTACGTCCATCAACTAATGCTAGCAGGTGAAAGACCAAGCTTAATGTTCATTTCAGGAGCAGTGCACTTTGTGATATAATGCCTTGCCTTAGAAGCACCAATCAGACAGTTTATGGATAGGCCAAGAAACAAACTCAAATTACTGTAGATAGCTCAGAAGTTTGATACCACTGTACCATCTTGTGAGACTACATTCTGATTATTTCCTTGTAATACATAGGTGCGATGATGCTTGCCTCCAAAAAATTAACACAAATACACAAACATTCCAGCTGTCATTTATTCTGACCATTAACATTAAAATTACATTTTCAATTCATTACATTTTCAATGAACACATGAATGTTATTTATTATTCAGAAATTATAACCTTTAATAGGAAATCAATTGTTCATTTTCAATTAAGAATGACAAGAAAATAATTTGATTACATTGAACAATGATATTAACATGATTAGCAAAAATTACTTTAATGTGCATATGACCAAAATATGATTTATAATCAGCTCTCAAAGCATGGCAGGTTCTTTTTTTAATACAGTGGCCTGCATAAGTATTCACCCCTACCAATAGTGCCACATTTAGATGAACTGGTACACCCGTTCCCTAAGGGAGCTGCAGGAAGGGTCATTCCTCTCAGGGGTATACAGTATATACATTACAGTAGATCTAGGGTCGGGCCTCAATAACGTCGGGGGCATACTCCATTACCAAGTTTCTTGTACAGCTCTCGCCAAGTGGCTTAAGCATTCAAACAAACACTCCATTTGAAGCCGTTGATAAGGAACGGCTCGCTTGGAAAGCGCTAGATACCTGCTTGGTAACTAAACACATCCCAGGTTTCCTCCCTTTTAGTTCAGTGTTAAACAGCAGGAACGACTGTTTCAAAAGGTAATCATTCGTGTTTGTGGTTTGTAATACATTTTTACTTCCGTTAAAGATTTTCAATGAAACATAACGATAAGCTAATTATACACGTTAACACGGCGTTTGGCCAAGGAGGAAACGCCTTAGAGAAAGGGGATATTATTGATAACATTAATATTGTACTATTATCTTTAGTTGTGTTATTACCCTTGCCAGAGAAGAGGGTATTGCATTTGGGTCTATTTGGTTGTTTGTTTGTTTATCTGCACAAAACGTGAGTATGTCTATTTATAATAATTACATTAGGCCCTTTACAACCCCAAGACCCTTTACGATGCTGAAGACCCTTTCGAACCTCTACAACCCTGAGACCCATTAAGACCACAAAGACCTAAAGGACAATGAAGGCCCACAACGACCCAAAATACTCTTAAAGACCTGAAGAACCAAAATACCCTGAAGACTCTAAAAGACCCCGAAGATCCACAAGGCCCTAAAGACCCAAAATATCCTGAAGACCCTTAAATACACCGAAGGCCCAAAACACCCTGAAGACCCAAAAGACCCAGAGAACCAAAAAGACCGTGAAGACCCAAAAGACCCAGAGGACCCAAAATACCCTTAATGACCCTGACAAAAGACCCAAAAGACCCTTAAAGACCTTGCCCAAAGACCCAAAGGACCCAGAGGAATTAGAGCTCCAAAAGACCCTGAGGTCCCAAAAGATCCAAGACCATGAGGACCCAAAATACGGTGAGGACACAAAGAAAAAAAACACGCACATACTGGCAAGGGTCTGCAATCTCTGATTGCTCTTTCTTGTTACCTCTGCCACCAAAGGTGGATTGAGGTTATGTTTTCACCCATGTCTATCTGTCTGTCTGCTTGTCTGTCTATTTTCTGTTTGTGAACAGGATAGCTCAAAAAGTTATCTACAGATTCAGACAAAACGTTGTGGACAGGTTGGGTGTGGCAAGGACGAATTGATTTAATTTTGGCGAAGATCCAAATCCCGATCCGTATATGAGAATTTTTTTTTCAACTTTCACCATAAATGTTTATTTGGGCTTAAGTCAGGACTTTGACTGAGCCACTCAAGAACATTAATTTTCTTCTTATTCAGCCACTCCAGTGTGACTTTAGCTTTTTTGCTTCAGATCATTGTCCGGCTGAAATGTGAATCTCTTATCCAGTTTCATGGCTGACTCAAGCAGGCTTTCATCAAGGATTCTCTTGTACTTTGCACCGTCGATTGTCCCTTCTATCCTGACAAGCTTGCCAGTCCCTGCTGATGAAAAGCAGCTCCATAACATCATGTTGCCACCACCATGCCTGACAGTAGGGATGGTATTGACTGGGTGATGTAAAGTTATGCTTGCGCCAGATATAACGCTTTGAATTTAGACCAAAAAGTTAAATTTTTGTTTTGTCTGACCACAAAACGTCTCTCCACATGCCTGCAGTATCATTAAGATGCTTTTTCGCAAACTCCGTATGAGCTTTTAGATTCGTATTTTTCAGTTACGGCTTCTTTCTTGTTACCTGTCTTTAAAGCTTGGTGAAAGGTGAAATGAACCAGCTTGGTGAAAGGAACGGGATATTGTTAATTGATGGATACTGATCCCCATCTTAAGCATAGAGCCTTGCAGATCTTTCAAGGTCATTTTTGGATTTACAGTGAAAATCCCGAACCTATCTGCTGCTTGTCCAGCTTCCGATTTTGAATGGGCGACCTGATCTAGGTAGACTTTGAGTAGTATGATATGTGTTCCACTTCTTAATTATGAATTTTACCGTACTTAAAGAGCGACTTTGAAATCTTATTATAACCCTCTCCTGAATGGTGCTTCTCCACCACTTTATGTCTGACTTCTTTGGAAAGCTCCCTGGTCTTCATGTTTGACTTGTTGGTTGAGCAAGTGAGTTGCACCTTTAAACTCTTTAGATAAGTGGGGGGCTTAATTTATAAGTTAAACCACTGATTACATACAGGTTAAACCTATTACACTTATTTTGTAACATTTCAAACAAAGAATTTGCTCCTGAAGTGATTTAGAGTTAATTAGGCAAAGGATTTGAATATTTATGCAACTGAGAATCATCTGATTTTCAATATTAATCCAACTTATTCACATTTTATCTGCATTTTTTGCTTTATCAGTTTAATTTGTCATTAGTTTGTTATTATATTATTACAATATTATATATTATATTATAATAATATTATTAGTCTGTGAAGACTCTAGGTATTAAGCTTGATTTGAAAGCATCATGAAATAAGCTCAGGTAACATCAAAATGTGAAAACTTTGGAGAGGTGTGGGGGGCTGTGGGGGTGGGAGGGAAGGGTGAACTACTTTTGCAAGTCACTGTAACTGAAGATGTGGTATACTCAGTTATCCAGTGTTTTCCTGTGAGGAATCAAGGACCCATTACAGACCATAAAACTTTTATAGTTTAGCATTTAACAACCACCTTTAGAGGCCATTTTTCCCCACAGAGCATGGGTTGGCCTTTTTCGGACACCGTGGTCCCCTTTTTGAAGCAATGTTTTACGGCCGGTTGCCCTTCCTGCCACCAACCCTGTTAGTTGCCTTTTAATATTGAAAAAACACACAGGGAATTACCAGTGATCTGGTACTGAATTTGCCGAGCTCAGAAGGATGACAGACTGAGTCAACCCCGGTGGCATTAATTCAGCGATTGCCCGGGATTCAAACCCAGGATCCTAGGATCCCAAGCCGGCACCCTAACTGCTACGCCAACACCAGGCTATAGTTTAGCATTTAACCTGGACAGGTTTTGAATCCAAAAAAGAGCTCAAACTTGTCATTCAACATTTTAATTTTCACCAAACCATGTTACAAACTTGCATTTGTTTTATGAGATACTTATTTTTAATCAACATTTATTAAAGTGAAAAAATAAGTTAGAAGAATGTAGCAAAAACACTCAAAGATTCTCTAATTTATGAATTATTTTCTGAGCTACCTCATTGTAATATACAGTACTGTAAATGGAATCAGACTATCCGAGAGATCATTATTTCTGTGGTCAGATTCGGTATTCCTTCACAATGCCTGTTTAACAATTAGTGGAGAGAATTGCCTCAAAATTTGTCATTTTGTGGAGGAACATAGAAAACTGTATCTAAGAAATAAATTTCTGACATTCTTAACTGAAATTTTTTGATCCGAAATAATAAAGAAAATGGATCGCACTATACTTTAATTTGAAGTTTTTTTCCCATGCAGAAAAATAAACTGCAAAAAGCTTAAGTTATACTCGTATATTCAGTTGTGAACAATTTCACTAATTAAGTCAAATATTGTCTGCTTACTGGGTTTGTGTCATTTTGAGCTCATCTGTATGGCAATATGCAGTGAAATATGAGTTTCCCAAATGCACTCTCCATATGTCAGTTCTACGACAAGACCTGGAAGGATAGCCTCGGCTCGAGATGTATGTACACTCGCCTTTAAGCTGGCTAGTCTGGGTTTGAATCTCGACCCTAGTAATAAACTGTCGAACGTGTGTTTTGCATGGAGCGTGAGGCATTAATCCATGTATCGTCCCTCGGATGGACGTTAAACCGGGCATCCTGTGTGCCAGCATTGGTTGGTGGAGGTTACACATCCCATGGTGTCTTTCACAAAGAGTAGAGAAGCGATCAACGACACCCTAGCCAAATTCCAAATTCCTGCTCTAACGGTGTGTATTCCTGCTCCATGTTCCTGCTTGAACGTACTGGAGACATCAACGGCACAGATGCACCCCTCATCAATTGTTGTTACTGACCGTCATGTGCTGCAAACTAAAGAAGAATAAGGAAACGAAGATGAAGAAGAAGATGAAGAAGAGGCTCAACTACTTTTACTTGCCTTTTCATCAGCAAAATGCACTGCTGGAGAACTTTCGAGAGGGGATATCACGCTTCTGCTGGCGTCTCCTGGAGAGTGTGCAATCTCATTCTGACGGAAGAGGCGGTGATCTCGGAGCTTGCTCACCCATGAGTCAAACGCCTCTGTGGACTTGATCTTTAAAGTTAAAAAAAAACTGATGAAGTGTTGACAACACAAATGTCTTCCACGTGTAGCTAGTAACCTTTTTTGCCAATTTCATGCTTGACGTGTGGTAGATAATTCTAAGCTAAAATAAATATATACATTGAAATACGTGACAACCAGATGATGAAATGATTCCCAACAATTATACAGTTTCAGTTTCAGAAAAGCAAGTGAGGACGGTACTCTTTTGTCACATACTTTTTTGACACACAGAACAAATGATGACGTCAATAAATTCCTTGTTGGAATTTTAAGAACAATGTATACCGGACCAAACATATAAAATGTATAGAAGGAGAGTGGGATGTAACAATTAATTTGAGGAAAGGAAGAGAAGGCAGGGAGAAATATTGAAAATTCCATTCAATTCCATACATGTGCAGATGGTCCTGAAGAGAATAACATAACAAGTACACATACATTCAAAGTACACTGCCCCCATGCCAAATAATTAAATATCCTACAGCGCGGCATTGCCGGGGCACCTACGGCGCCCGGCAATACCGCAGTGCAGCTCATAGAGGCTGCATTGGGAGGGAGAGGTGTACACTAATTGATTGATTAATTGTATAATTACAATCAATAAAAGATTATCACAAAATATTTTCTTAATCAATTGGCTAATAGCATAACTAAATCACTAGTGCTTCATCCGAAGATGTATCTTTTAGAAATTTAATTAAATAAGTCATTAATAAAAAATTAAATAATTAATTGATTAATCAATAAATAATTAATCGATTAATCAATAAATAATTAATCGATTAAATGATTAATCAATAAATCAAAAATTGTCTTTCAGTCAAATCACCTGGTCATTGGCACCGACATGGTCATGGTCACTGTCATATCCAAATATTAGCTTCCCAGCTCAAAAGGTGCCTGAGATATTGGCCAAATGAGAAAGAAAATAAATAAATGATTAATAATGAAAATAAAGAAATAATAATCATTAAAAAATTAAATTATTAATCAATTCGGTCACAGAACACATAAACCACCACCATTTCATCAGAATCTGTAACTTAAAAAAAAAAAATTTTAGTCATTAATCGAATAATTAAATAATTAATCGATTAATTGATTAATTAATAAATCAAAAATAGCCTTTGCAGCCAAATCACCTTGTCATTGGCATGTCCAAATATCAGCTTCCTAACTCAAAAGGTGCCTGAGTTAATGGTCAGAAGAGAAAGGAAATTTGATTAATTAAATAAGTACTTAATTAATCGCTAATAATTAAATAACTCCTCAATTAATTGATTATTCAAAAAACAAAAAATAAGGTTTTTGACAAAGGACTTGCTCACTATTGTGCCGAAATTTCAGCTTCCTAGCTCAAAGGATGGCTGAGATATCGTCCGGAAAAACAAACAAGAAAACAAGAAGACGTCATGCGTAGGACGATACTTGCAAAATCCGCCCTCCCCCACCCCCCGAAAAGTTTACCATTGATACAGCAAATTGTCCATTTCATGAAGATTTAAATTTACAATCTTGATCAAAGCTCGGGTCAACAGGATGAAAAGTGACGATTTTTCAGATGAAAAATGAGGATTTTAGAAATTTGGCCCATGTTGACCTTTTGGCCTATGTTGACCTTTTCGCCTATCTTCACCTAAAATATAATTCATGGTTGAATTCAGTGACCAGATATGCAAGTCCTCTTCAAATTCCATCAACAGTATTCCATTGAGCTGCGGATGAAAGCCTTGTATGTGGTGAGGAGCTCAGGTGTGCCAAGGAAGGACTTCGCACGACGGAGGATGCCCAGTCGGCGACTGGGTTTGGAGGCCAGATTTGAAATGTGGTTTTCCCAGGAAAGATCATGGCAGATAGTGAGACCCAAAAGCTTGAGTGACAGAACTTCTTGGAGAGGATTATTCGGAAAGTGGATGGGAGGGTTGTCCAGTCGGTCTTTTCGGAGAGACATCGTAAGAGTGTGAGATTTGTCAGGATTGAAAGACATGTTCCACTTGTATGCCCAGTCTGATTTTGTCCAGGTCTGCAGAGAGTGAGGAGGCTGCAGACTGCCGATCTGAGGGATGAAGAATGGAGCGACAGAGAGTAGAGTCATCAGCAAAGAGATAGAGAGGATTTTCAAGAGAGTCGGAGAGATCATTGATGAAGACCAGAAAAAGCACAGGGCCCAGAACACTGCCTTGGGGAACTCCAGCATGAACAGGAAGAGGAGATGAGAGAAACCCATTCAGGGCCACACGTTGACTACGACTAGAGAGGAAGTCCACCAGCCATGCGTGGAGATTTCCATGGATACCAAAAGAGGAGAGTTTGGTGAGCAGAGCGGGGTGCCAGACCATATCAAAGTCACGTGATATGTCAAGGGAGACAGCTCCAATTTCCTGTTTGGCATTGAGGACCTCCATCCAATGTTGAGAAAGCAGAAGCAGCATGTCCAGAGTAGAGTGACCTGGTCTGAAACCAAATTGATGATCAGAGATCAAGCCATTGGAGAACAGGAAAGATTTCATATCTGAAGCAATGATGGATTCCATGACTTTGCTGATAATTGGGAGAAGGCTGATTGGTCTGTAGTTGCTGGGATCTGTTTTTGCACCTTTTTTGTGCAAAGCGGTGATGTTGGCAGATTCCCAAGCAGATGGCAGATGACCTTGAGCAAAAGAGAGGGTGAAGAGAACAGAGAGGGGGAGTGAAAGAGCGGAAGAACAGGATTTTAGGACCCGTGGGCTGATGCCGTCAGGTCCAGTTGCAGAATCAGAGTCGAGGGTTGACAGAAACTTTTCCACCTTGTCAGGAGGAAAGGACACAGAGTCCAGGAGCAGCTGGGTACGACTGGGTACGGTGGGTACAGAGATGGATGGGTTTGGGACACAAGATTGAGAGGCAAACACAGAGTTGAGGCATTCAGCTTTTTCACGTGCGGAATCAGCCGCATGGCCGTTTTTTTTTTTGTTTTTTTTGTTTTTTTTTGTATACAAGATCGAGGCTCGTGAAAGAGCGAACATTAATCACACAGAAAGACAAACCGACACATAAAACATATAACATAGGGAGCGGTAGACAAGATGGGGAGAGAGGGGGAAGGACACAAACACAACATTTGAGAGCAGGGACCGAGAGACATGGAGACATCGAGAGATCTGAGAGAGGGCGAGGGCTTTGGGGGGGGGGGGGCGTGGGAAGGGGGCGGTGGGAGAGGTATAAAACATATGGACACTGCCAGGACTTCCAGGAAAGAAGTTGGAATTTCAAACAAGGTGGATCTGGGGTGAATTAGCGGGGGTAGAAAAGATCAAGGTTTTGGATGGGGGAAGATAAGAGATGGTGGTGAACAGCTGTTTTAAAGACCTGGAAGGAGGAGAGGGATTGAAGGGAGTGAGGGAGTTTGTTCCAGAGGCGGGAGAAAAGAGGAATGAAAGAGTGAAGGTGAACAGAGAGCCGAGATTTCGGCAGTTTAACCATCAGAGGGTTGCTGGCAGATCTTGTGCGACCTGTAGGAATATTTGGGGGACAGAGCACAGAGAGAGCTGGGGGTGCAAGGCCAGAGAGGAGTCGGTAGAAGACAGAAAGACCACCTACCTGCCTGCGGTGAGTGAGTGAAGGGCCCTCAGAGATAGCTTCATCGCGGGAGATTCCAATAATTCTGAAAGCTTTGGTTTCAACAGCGTGAAGCCGAGCTAGGTGTGAGGCAGGAGCACCGGCCCATAGGGGAGAACAGTATTCCATTGAGCTGTGGATGAAAGCCTTGTATGTGGTGAGGAGCTCAGGTGTGCCGAGGAAGGACTTCGCACGACGGAGGATGCCCAGTCGGCGACTGGCTTTGGAGGCCAGCTTGGAAATGTGGTTTTCCCAAGAAAGATCATGGCAGATAGTGAGACCCAAAATCTTGAGCGACAGAACTTCTTGGAGAGGATTGTTGAGAAAGTAGATGGGAGGGTTGTCCAGTCGATCTTTTCGGAGAGACATAGTAAGAGTGTGAGATTTGTCAGGATTGAAAGACATGTTCCACTTGTTTGACCAGTCTGTGATTTTGTCCAGGTCTTCAGAGAGTGAGGAGGCAGCAGACTGCCGATCTGAGGGAAGAGGAATGGAGCGGCAGAGAGTGGAGTCATCAGCAAAGAGATAGAGAGGATTTTCGAGAGAGTCAGAGAGATCATTGATGAAGACCAGAAAAAGCACGGGGCCCAGAACACTGCCTTGGGGAACTCCAGCCTGAACAGGAAGAGGAGATGAGAGAAACCCATTCAGGGCCACACGTTGACGACGACTAGAGAGGAAGTCCGCCAGCCATGCGTGGAGATTTCCATGGATACCAAAGGAGGAGAGTTTGGTGAGCAGAGCGGGGTGCCAGACCGTGTCGAAGGCACGTGATATGTCGAGGGAGACAGCTCTAATTTCCTGTTTGGCATTGAGGACCTCCATCCATTGTTGAGACAGCAGAAGCAGCATGTCCAGAGTAGAGTGACCTGGTCTGAAACCAAATTGATGATCAGAGATCAAGCCATTGGAGAAGCGGAAAGATTTCATATCCGAAGCAATGATGGATTCCATGACTTTGCTGATAATTGGGAGAAGGCTGATTGGTCTGTAGTTGCTAGGATCTGTTTTTGCACCTTTTTTGTGCAAAGCGGTGATGTTGGCTGATTTCCAAGCAGATGGCAGTTGACCTTGAGCAAAAGAGAGGGTGAAGAGAACAGAGAGAGGGTGAGATAGAGCAGCAGAGCAGGATTTTAGGACCCGTGGGCTGATGCCGTCGGGTCCAGTTGCAGAATCAGAGTCGAGGGTTGACAGAAACTTTTCCACCTTGTCAGGAGGAAAGGACACGGAGTCCAGGAGCAGCAGGGTACGACTGGGTATGGTGGGTACAGAGAGGGATGGGTTTGGGACACAAGATTTAGAGGCAAACACAGAGTTGAGGCATTCAGCTTTTTCACGTGCGGAGTCAGCTGTGTAGCCGTTTGAGGTAAGGGAGGGGATGGAGGGGGAACAAACACCAGAAACGGATTTGACCAGACGCCACCAGGATTTGGAAGAGGGAGACAGATAAGAGAGTTCGGTCTTGAGAACGGAGAGATATTGTTTCCTGGCTCTCCTGAGGGTGGACACACACATGTTTCGGGCTTTGTGAAAGGAAATGAGATTTCCTTCCGTTGGATTTGCTTTCCAGGAGACGAAGGCAAGTTGTTTCTGGGCAACAGCCTCACCACAAGATTCCGTGTACCATGGACGGGAGGAAGGGTATGACAACTGAAGACGAGATGGGATAAATCTGTGCATGAGAGAGAGCAATTTACTTTGGAAGAATTCCCAGGATGAGTTGATGTCAGAGGTGGTAGAGATGGGAGACCAGTCCAGATGATTGATGGCTGCTTGAAGACCGTGCCAGTTGGCCTGAGTGAAATGCCAGACTCGTCGACGCTGAGCAGGCTCCCTGAGGATGGTCAGAGAGATGTCCACTTTAACAAGGACATGATCAGATGATCCGATCGGAGCAGAAGAAGAGCAGCAGACATTTTCAGGGAAGTTAGTCATAACCAAGTCCAGAAGAGAAGATGTTCCGTTGACTGAGATCCGGGTCGGGAAATTGACAGATTGTGTCAGTCCCAGTGAGTCGCAGAAGTCCTTTGCTGAGGAGCCATGGCTGGTGAGAGAGGTACCCACACCCAGCCAACTGGCATGATGACAGTTGAAATCACCACATATGAGGAAGAGAGAGTTGGGATGAGTAGATAGAAGTTGGTCCATATCATCAGACAGCGAGATGTAGATGGAGTCATCACTGTTTGGTGGATGGTACAACACACATATGAACAAGAGGTGGGAGCGAAGGGGAAGCCGTAGCCAGAGGTATTCCTGGGGGTGAGGTGGAGAGAGTGCAGTGCAGGGCGAGTGAGGAAGAGAGTTTTTGATAAAGATAGCAACCCCGCCTCCAGGACGAGGCTCAGGTCTATCATACCGGAGGAGGGAGTAGCCCGGGAGAGATACTATGGAATCAGAGACATCATAAAGGAAGGACATCATAAAGGACATCATAAAGTTTGAGGTGAGGGAGGGGATGGAGGGGGAACAAACACCAGAAACAGATTTGACCAGATGCCACCAGGATTTGGAAGAGGGAGACAGATAAGAGAGTTCTGTCCTGAGAACGGAGAGATATTGTTTCCTGGCTCTCCTGAGGGTGGACACACACTTGTTTCGGGCTTTGTGAAAGGAAATGAGATTTCCTTCCGTTGGATTTGCTTTCCAGGAGACGAAAGCAAGTTGTTTCTGGGCAATAGCGTCACCACAAGATTCCGTGTACCATGGATGGGAGGAAGGGTATGACAACTGAAGACGAGATGGGATAAATCTGTGCATGAGAGAGAGCAATTTACTTTGGAAGAATTCCCAGGATGAGTTGATGTCAGAGGCGGTAGAGATGGGAGACTAGTCCAGATGATTGATGGCTGCTTGAAGACCGTGCCAGTTGGCCTGAGTGAAATGCCAGACTCGTCGACGCTGAGGAGGCTCTCTGAGAATGGTCAGAGAGATGTCCACTTTAACAAGCACATGATCAGATGAGCCGATTGGAGCAGAAGAAGAGCAGCAGACATTTTCAGGGAAGTTTGTCATAACCAAGTCCAGAAGAGAAGATGCTCCGTTGACTGAGATCCGCGTCGGGAAATTGACAGATTGTGTCAGTCCCTGTGAGTCACAGAAATCCTTTGCTGAAGAGCCATGGCTGGTGAGAGAGGAACCCACACCCAGCCAACTGGCATGGTGACAATTGAAATCACCACATATGAGGAAGAGAGAGTTGGGATGGGTAGATAGAAGTTGGTCCATATTATCAGACAGCGAGATGTAGATGGAGTCATCACTGTTTGGTGGACGGTACAACACACATATGAACAAAAGGTGGGAGCGAAGGGGAAGCCGTAGCCAAAGGTATTCCTGGGGGTGAGGTGGAGAGAGGGCAGTGCAGGGCGAGTGAGGAAGAGAGTTTTTTATAAAGATAGCAACTCCCCCTCCAGGACGAGGCTCAGGTCTATCATACCGGAGGAGGGAGTAACCTGGGAGAGATACCAAGGAATCAGAGACATCATGAAGGAGGAAAGTTTTTGTTAAGCAGATCACGTCTGGTTTATCAGAAGCAACCTGTATGGAGAGATCAGTCAAGTTTGAGCGAAGGCCCCAGATGTTTGAGGTCCATACTTTTAAAGAAGAGGAAGGGGGAGGATCGGATACAGAACAGGGGTAGGGTAAGATGTGGAAGAGGAGGAAGAGGTAGGGAGAGCTGTTGAAGGTGTGTCAGAGATTTCAGAATAGCTTGGAGAAAGGGAAGAATGGGGTGAACAAAAGGTTTGATGGTGATTGGGTGAGGCGCAGTGAGGTGTTATTTGAGGAGGGGGAAGAGTGAGGCAGAAGGTTGAGGGAGATGAAGGTGAAAGTTGGAAGGGGGAAGAAGCGGGGAGGATGCTTTGAGGAGGAGGGGTGAGAGGGGAGTCTAGGAGGGGAGGAGTGAGGGAGGGTCTCGGAGGGGAGGGGTGTGGGGGAAGTTTAGGAGGGAAGGGACAAGGGGGGAGATCTGAAAGGTATGGGTGATGGGGAAGATTTGGAGGGGAGGGGCAAGGGGGAAGATTTGAAAGGGATGGGTGTTGGGGAAGATTTGGAGGGGAGGAGCAAGGGGGAATATTTGAAAGAGATGGGTGATGGGGAAGATTTGGAGGGGAGGGGCAAGGGGGTGGATTTGGAGGGGAGGGGTGATGGGCAAGTTTTGAAGGGGAGGGGTGATGGGGAAGTTTTTGAGGGAAGGGGGTGATGGGGAAGATTTGGAGGGGAGGGGTGTGATTGGATTTTAGAAAGTGTACGATTAATGGGAAACGAACATTTATTGCAAAATGAATTTCTTGAGACCTTCGAATCAAAAATATGTTTGAGGACGCTGAAGGATGGGTGGAGTTCTGGAGAGTTTAGGGAATGGATGAAAGAGGCACTGTAACTGTAAGAGATGGAATTTTTTTTTGGAATGAATAGATTTGGTGAGCAAGTCGAAAGCATCCTTTTATAGAAGAAGAAGAAGAAGAAAAAGGTGTTATAGTATATGACAGAATACAGTTCTTCAGGGGACAGTTGAAACATTTTTTAACGACGTGAACATGTGATCACGAATAACGTGGTCGAAGCACCAACGAACAAATAAGAATGAACAACGGATAAGAACAGAGAAGGGATTGTTTTTTGTTTTGTTTTTTTTTGTTTTTTGAGATGAAAAGAGAGACAGAGACCGAACGTGAAACGTGAAAAATAGAGACCGAAAGTAATTGCGAGCGCAATCGAAGAACCGCTGAGACAGAAACAAAGCCTCAAGCCAAGGTCAGACACGGTAACCTACTAGTACTACACTAGGCATCAGTACTACACTGACACGATAGCGTCAGTACTACACTGACACACTGTACTAGTACTACAGACACGGTAGCCTACTAGTACTACACTAGGCGTCAGAATACGCGACACGAACTAACCGACGATTCTGTACACAGGTATGAAAAACCAACACCAAGAATACTATTAAAGACACACCAATAGTTATACACACCGAAAGAAAGATACAGTTTCGACAAAAACACAATTGTGAAAAGTTACTTTACTTCGAAAGCGTGCGCGCATGGACAGCTTTGAAGAGACGTGACGTGACGTGACGAGAAGAGACGTGAAGAGACTTTGAAGAGATTTAAAACGTTAGACAAGTGGTCGATGTTCGGGGAAGTTAGGGGGAGAAGAGAAAATCTAAGAAATAAGCAATACAGCGAAGGAAAGAACTTAAATTCACAGAACACCTATGGGGGTAGGGAAGCCGAGAGAAACCAGGCCGTGCACGCGGTGGACCTTTTGACCTATGTTGGACCTATGTTGACCTTTTGACCTATTGACCTATTGACCGCAAAAACAATAGACCTCTGGCTTTTGACCAACTCTACCATTTGGGGAAGTTTGGTGAAGATCGGTTGAAAATTGTGACTTGTAGGCCGGTGACAAACAAACAAACAAACAAACAAACAGACAGACAGACAGAATCACAAACACAACCGACCAATATACTTGAAAAATCTTCGATTTTGCAAGTAACAAGAAAGAAAACAAACAAGAAAACAACCAGAGTGAAAACTGAGTACTCCCTTTCAGCGTGCGTCACTGCCGAGCCCAGCAATGACGATTTGCAATGCCTGGAGATGGCATAGGAAAGGTGTGGTGTACAATAAAGTAGGAAAAAGGCTTAAATGGCCTCGGATGTAAAGGAAAGCAAACAAAAAAGAGTCAAAAGCCTTTTTTGATTGTTCTCTAAATAAATAATTAAGAAGAGTTGCTAAGGAAGCTATAATGATAATGTTCTCTTGTGAATTTTAATAAAATTAGTGAACATTTTGCAAACAAAAAATGTTTCTTTTCTGGAGTGGCCACATCAAATCCGAGTTGTTATTAAACATAGTAAAGACGTGCAAAAATATGACATGATCTTTTGTTGGCAGTTTTGTGAAATCAGTCATTATGCTGATCAGGGTAGAAAACTATTAGGAAGCTTTGCTCAGGGAAGCAAAGCAAACCACCCTATATATATACTGTATGTGGTCAATGCAGGCAATTTATCATTTGACCAGTCCCAGCACTGTAGGATCGTCCACAATCAAGTGCAAAAGCAGGTGGAAGAGAGCCAGCTTAACACCCCCTTCAAATAGCAAATGGCATTTTTCTATTTACAGGGCCTTGCATATACAGTATCAGGAAGGATGAATTGAAATCAGTGCTAAAGTAAATGACGGATATGTATGGGACAGTCAGCCATTTCAACATTCCATCCTGATATGTATAATTCATACATGGCATCAAGGTCAATGCTGAAGGCTGTTCGAAGTAACAGAAAATGCACAGAAACTTTCTGAGTTAAAAAAAAATACCTTAAGTGTTTACTGCTCTCTTGAGTTTTATCTATCTGGGAAGCAGAGCAAAATCAGAAGGAATAAAAAAAGGTCAGACCTTGAGATGGTAGATATATTCCTCAGTGTCCAAGTCGATACGTTGACTGTGCTTCTTAATAGACATCACTGATAGACCGACATCAATGCAGCCATGGAATTTGCCTCTCTGAATCTGAAAGTGTAAAAGATTAAAGGTGCTGAAAATGTTGAAGCAGAAATACTAGGAAAGGCAGATTGGGTAAAAGGTCATTTGGACCATCCTACATAGGCATATCCACATATAGTTATCTTTTCGCTTTACGCATTCATCTTATTTGCCTCATCTATCCATTTAACAAATTACTCAGGATTTTTTAAAGTGTAAAACTCTGGAATCATTTAAGGTGGTAATTAAAAACATATTCATTGTGTTTTGTGAGTCTACTCACAATTTTGTGTTGGCTTGGGGTCTAATGGGGATCTTTTCAGAGCACCTAAGACTAGGCTTGTCCATCAATGATGAAGCAGGACAAAAACGTTATGAGACATCAGTGTACCTTTACATAAACTACTGTACAAGAACATTCATAAACAATGGACAAATCAATACTGTATATGGATTTGAAGCAATTTCAGCTATGGGTTGAGATGAGAGAACGAAACAGGACAACTCAGATGATCACATAAACATTGTTATATTACAAACTAGGGTGGATCGGCTCGCAGCGCTCTCCTCACCATGCTCGCTACGGAGGCACGGGCTTGCTTAAACTGAGAATAATAACTGTACATTAGTTGCTGTGTTGTCATGATTTACACCAATCACAATACAAACAATTATTTTGTGCAAATATATTTGTAATATTCGTGATATTATTTATTTGAAATGTATTTGTAATCAAAAAGGGACCAAGTGGTCTAAAGCTCTAAATCTGTAACCAGCCTGAACCATCATCATCATCAGCCATCTTTGTATCTGTCTGAACGGTATAAGGGTCTAAATGGTGTTAAGGTCTAAGGGGGTCGAAAGGGACTTAAGGGGTGTAAAGGTCTATAGGTTCTAGGGGTCTAAAGGGTATAAAAGATCTAAAGGGTGAAGGGATATAAAGGTGTCTAAAGTATTGAAAGGGTCTTAAAGGTAAAAGGGGTCTTAAGGGTCTGATGGATCATGTGAGTCTTAAGGATCTTGGGGTCTAATGCATCTAATGGGTCTAAAGGGTCTTATGGGTCTTTGATGTCTTAAGGGTTTTCAAGATCTTCGAGGTATTTGGGGTCTTTAAATGTCTTCTGAGTATTTTGGGATCTTTTGGGTCTTCTGAGTCTTCTTGATCTGTTGGGTCTTTGGGATCTTTTTTTTTTTTTTTTTTTTTTTGTATACAAGATCGAGGCTCGTGAAAGAGCGAACAGTAATCACACAGAAAGACAAACAGACACACAAAACAAATAACATCGGGAGCGGTAGACAAGATGGGGAGAGAGGGGGAAGGACACAAACACAACATTTGAGAGCAGGGACCGAGAGACATGGAGACATCGAGAGAACTGTGGGAGGGAGAGGGCTTTGGGGGGGAGGCATGGGAAGGGGGGGGGGGGGTGGGAGAGGTATAAAACATATGGACACTGCCAAGACTTCCAGGAAAGAAGTTGGAATTTCAAACAAGGTGGATCTGGGGTGAATTAGTGGGGGTAAAAAAGATCAAGGTTTTGGATGGGGGAAGATAAGAGATGGTGGTGAACAGCTGTTTTGAAGACCTGGAGGGAGGAGTGTGATTGAAGTGAGTGTGGGAGTTTGTTCCAGAGGCGGGAGAAAAGAGGAATGAAAGAGTGAAGGTGAGCAGAGAGCCGAGATTTCGGCAGTTTAACCATCAGAGGGTGGCTGGCAGATCTTGTGCGACCTGTAGGAATATTTGGGGGACAGAGCACAGAGAGAGCTGGGGGAGCAAGGCCGGAGAGGCAGAAAAGATCAATCTTTAAGGGTCTTTTAGATCATTGGGGGCTTAAGGGTCTTCAGGGTGTTACAGGTATTTGGCATCTTATGGATATTTAAGGGTTTTTGGGTCATTTTGGGTCTCTGGGTTATTTTAGGTCTTTGGGGTATTTTTGAATCTTTGGAGTATTTTGAGTCTTCAGGCTATTTCGGGGTCCTGTTTTTTTTTTTTTTTTTTTTTTTTTTTTGTATACTGAATCGAGGCTCGTGAAAGAGCTAACATTTATTTCACAAACAAATCAACCAGACAAACAAAATATACAAAAAGTGGGAGCGGAAGACAAGATGGGGAGAGACGGGGAAGCACACAACCACAACATTTGAGAGCAGGGAGAAGTGTGGGAGGGAGAGGGCTTGGGGGCAGGAGGCGTGGGAAGGGGGGGGGGGGGGTGGGAGAAGTATAAAACACAAGGGGACCGAAATTAGCGGGGGTAGAAAAGATCAAGGTTTTGGATGGGGGAGGATAAGAGATGGTGGTGAACAGCTGTTTTAAAGACCTGGAGGGTGGAGTGGGATTGAAGAGAGTGAGGGAGTTTGTTCCAGAGGCGGGAGAAAAGAGGAATGAAGGAGTGAAGGTGAGCAGAAAGTCTTGATTTTGGCAGTTTAACCATAAGAGGGTTGCAGGCAGATCTTGTGCGACCTGTAGGAATATTTGGGGGACAGAGCCCAGAGAGGGCTGGGGGGGCAAGGCCAGAGAGGAGTCGGTAGAAGACGGAAAGACCACCAACCTGCCTGCGGTGAGCGAATGAAAGGCCCTTGGAGTTAGCTTCATCGCGGGAGATTCCAATGATTCTGAACGCTTTGGTTTCAACAGCGTGAAGACGGGCTAGGTGTGAGGCAGGAGCACCAGACCAGAGGGGAGAGCAGTATTCCATAGAGCTGCGGATGAAAGCCTTGTATGTGGTGAGGAGCTCAGGTGGGCCAAGGAAGGACTTCGCACGACGGAGGATGCCCAGTCGGCGACTGGCTTTGGAGGCCAGATTTGAAATGTGGTTTTCCCAGGAAAGATCATGGCAAATAGTGAGACCCAAAAGCTTGAGTGACAGAACTTATTGGAGAGGATTATTCAGAAAGTGGATGGGAGGGTTTTCCAGTCGGTCTTTTCGGAGAGACATCGTAAGAGTGTGAGATTTATCAGGATTGAAAGACATGTTCCATTTGTTTGCCCAGTCTGTGATTTTGTCCAGGTCTGCAGAGAGTGAGGAGGCTGCAGACTGCCGATCTGAGGGATGAGGAATGGAGCGACAGAGAGTAGAGTCGTCAGCAAAGAGATAGAGAGGATTTTCAAGAGAGTCAGAGAGATCATTGATGAAGACCAGAAAAAGCACAGGGCCCAGAACACTACCTTGGGGAACTCCAGCCTGAACAGGAAGAGGAGATGAGAGAAACCCATTCCGGGGCACACGTTGACTACGACCAGAGAGGAAGTCTGCCAGCCATGCGTGGAGATTTCCATGGATACCAAAGGAGGAGAGTTTGGTGAGCAGAGCAGGGTGCCAGACCGTATCGAAGGCACGTGAAATGTCAAGGGAGACGGCTCTAATTTCCTGTTTGGCGTTGAGGACCTCCATCCACTGTTGAGAAAGCAGAAGCAGCATGTCCAGAGTAGAGTGACCAGGTCTGAAACCAAATTGATGATCAGAGATCAAACCATTGGAGAAGAGGAAAGATTTCATATCTGAAGCAATGATGGATTCCATGACTTTGCTGATAATTGGGAGAAGGCTGATTGGTCTGTTGTTGCTGGGATCTGTTTTTGCACCTTTTTTGTGCAAAGCGGTGATGTTGGCTGATTTCCAAGCAGATGGCAGATGACCTTGAGCAAAAGAGAGGGTGAAGAGAACAGAAAGAGGGAGTGAAAGAGCGGAAGCACATGATTTTAGGACCCGTGGGCTGATGCCGTCAGGACCAGTTACAGAATCAGAGTCGAGGGTTGACAGAAACTTTTCCACCTTGTCAGGAGGAAAGGACACAGAGTCCAGGAGCAGCTGGGTACGACTGGGTACGGTGGGTACAGAGAAGGATGGGTTTGGGACACAAGATTTAGAGGCAAACACAGAGTTGAGGCATTCAGCTTTTTCACGTGTGGAGTCAGCCGTTAAGCCGTTTGAGGTGAGGGAGGGGATGGAGGGGGAACAAACACCAGAAACAGATTTGACCAGACGCCACCAGGATTTGGAAGAGGGAGACAGATAAGAGAGTTCGGTCTTGAGAACGGTGAGATATTGTTTCCTGGCTCTCCTGAGGGTGGACACACACTTGTTTCGGGCTTTGTGAAAGGAAATGAGATATCCTTCCGTTGGATTTGCTTTCCAGGAGACGAAAGCAAGTTGTTTCAGGGCAACAGCCTCACCACAAGATTCCGTGTACCATGGACGGGAGGAAGGGTATGACAACTGAAGACGAGATGGGATAAATCTGTGCATGAGAGAGAGCAATTTACTTTGAAAGAATTCCCAGGATGAGTTGATGTCAGAGGCGGTAGAGATGGGAGACCAGTCCAGATGATTGATGGCTGCTTGAAGACCGTGCCAGTTGGCCTGAGTGAAATGCCAGACTCGTCGACGCTGAGGAGGCTCTCTGAGAATGGTCAGAGAGATGTCCACTTTGACAAGCACATGATCAGATGAGCCGATTGGAGCAGAAGAAGAGCAGCAGACATTTTCAGGGAAGTTTGTCATAACCAAATCCAGAAGAGAAGATGCTCCGTTGACTGAGATCCGGGTCGGGAAATTGACAGATTGTGTCAGTCCCAGTGAGTCGCAGAAGTCCTTTGCTGAAGAGCCATGGCTGGTGAGAGAGGTACCCACACCCAGCCAACTGGCATGGTGACAATTGAAATCACCACATATGAGGAAGAGAGAGTTGGGATGGGTAGATAGAAGTTGGTCCATATTATCAGACAGCGAGATGTAAATGGAGTCATCGCTGTTTGGTGGCCGGTACAACACACATATGAACAAAAGGTGGGAGCGAAGGGGAAGCCGTAGCCAAAGGTATTCCTGGGGGTGAGGTGGAGAGAGGGCAGTGGAGGGCGAGTGAGGAAGAGAGTTTTTTATAAAGATAGCAACCCCACCTCCAGGACGAGGCTCAGGTCTATCATACCGGAAGAGGGAGTAACCTGGGAGAGATACCAAGGCATCAGAGACATCATGAAGGAGGAAAGTTTCTGTTAAGCAGATCACATCTGGTTTGTCAGAAGCAACCTGTATGGAGAGATCAGTCAAGTTTGAGCGAAGGCCCCGGATGTTTGAGGTCCATACCGTTAATGAAGAGGAAGGGGGAGCATCCGGTCCAGAACAGGGGGGGGAGGGGTAGGGTAAGCTGTGGAAGAGGAGGAAGAGGTAGGGAGAGCTGTTGAAGGTGTGTCAGAGATTTCAGAGATTTCAGAATAGCTTGGAGAAAGGGAAGAATGGGGCGGACAAAAGGTTTGATGGAGATTGGGTGAGGCACAGTGAGGTGTTATTTGAGGAGGAGGAAGAGCGAGGCAGAAGGTTGGGGGAGATGAAGGTGAAAGTTGGAAGGGGGAAGAAGCAGGGAGGATGCTTTGAGGAGGAGGGGTGAGAGGGGAGTCTAGGAGGGGAGGAGCGAGGGAGAGTCTCGGAGGGGAGGGGTGTGGGGGGAGTTTAGGAGGGAGGGGAGGGAAGGGGCAAGGGGGGAGATTTGAAAGGGATGGGTGATGGGGAGGATTTGAAGGGGAGGGGTGAGATTGGATTTTGAAAAGTGTACGATTCATGGGAAACGAACATTTTTTGCAAAATGAGTTTGAGACCTTCGAGTCAAAAATATGTTTGAGGACACTGAAGGAGGGGTGGAGTTCTGGATAGTTTAGGGAATGTAGAAAGGAGGAACTGTAAGAGATGGTATTATATATATTTTTTGGAATGAATAGATTTGGTGAGCAAGACGAAAGCATCCTTTTGTAGGAGAAGAAGAAAAGGGTGTTATAATATATGAGAGAAAATAGTTGTTCAGGGGAGAGATTATACATTTCTAATCACGTGATCACGTGATCGCGAACGAAGAACGAACGAACAAAAAAGAACAACAAATAAACGAATAACACCTGGGAAGGAAATATTTTTTGGGGGGTTTTTTTTTTTTGAGTAGAGATATTAAACAAGGAGGTATGGGGTGAACGACTGGGACGAACCAGAGAACGAAAATAAATGCAGCGCATTCGACGAATCGCTGAGAGAAAAACAAAACCACAAGGTCGGAGACGGTACGGTCGCCAAGCCTACGAGTACTAGGCCGCAGAATACTCGATACGCATTAACCGACGATTGTGTATACATGTACGAAAAATTAGCACCGAAAATTTTCCAAAAGATACGCTTCGAAAGATAGATACAGACCTACAGATAGAAAGATAGATAGATACAGATACGCTTCGAAAGAAAGAAAGATAGATAGAAAGAGAGATAGATACAAAGATAGATACATACACCGAAAGATAGATACAGTCTCGACAAAAACACAATTGAGAAGGATCACTTAGCTTCGAAAGCGTGAGCGCATGGAACAGCTTCGAAAAGACGTGACCTCCTTGGGGTATTTTGTGCCTTTGGGGGGCTTTTTTGTCTTCTCACCTTGATGGCTTCATGCTCGCAGAATCTTGGCAAGTATGCACCCTGCACCCTTCATTTCTGACCCCCCCCCCCCACCCGATGGACCCCCCCCCCCCCACCCGATGGACCCCCCCCCCCCCCCACCCGATGGACCCCCCCACCCACTCCTCCCCTTTCAAAAAACCTGGATCCACCCCTAGAGTAGATGATGGCTCCATTATATATTTTGGCATTACTCAGTGGACCAGTAGCTTTCCTACCATGGGCCGGCAGTTAAGTTTGCTTAACCTTTTTAACAGTTAAGTTAAGATAACGTGTCAATCTGCATGACGTAATCAAAGGCAAGGTGTATCAGCACACAACGGAAAATGGCCGCCACAACTCGCTTCAGACTCGTCAGAAAGTGAATTTGATGAAGATTTTTCTGACAAAGAATCCTCTGATAGTCAAAATCATTATGAAAATTACCAGCAGAAAATTATCCGTGAGATGATGTCGCAAGTCATGTGGGTAATCAAATCGCCATTTTGAGGGGGTAGGAGGAGGGCGGGGCCGATGGAGCTAGAGTCCCTGTATAGAGAGAGTTACGACAACCCGGAATTAGAAGCCATTTTGTTTCCATTGTTTGTGCCACGCACTCGTGCACTGCCCGCTCGTGTGTATACATTGTGCGTAACCTAGTACAAAATTTGAGTGCCTCCATTGTGTAATTTGTGATTTGCACCGTGCCCCTCGCTTTTGATATGATTTTCTCTTAGTCCAAGATAAGAATCGGATTTTGTTTATTGCAATAATCTTTGTTCATAGTAAGGCAGTTATGTGATATGATTGTGGCTTTTGTGGTAAAAGCACCAAAATTGGCACAGCTGATGATCATGACATACTAAATGATTTCAGATATAGGGCCAAGCACATTTTTTCCTTTTACACCCATAAAGTGGGAAAATCCAAGATGACCACCATCTGAATCGTGAAAATCTATTTTACATCATATCTTTCTGAATATATATCACATAGACATGAATAACATCGTTTTATATGTTTTCACACATAAGGAAGCCAATGGCGCCACTCATTTGTCGCTAAAAGGCATTAAAATCCCGATTAAGCTGATATTCATGATATATATGTCGTGGCCGATGCATAAATATGACAATTTATCATGTTGTACGACTTGTTGTACATGCTTTCAGATGGAATATACATTATATATTATAATATATATATATAATATATATTAATAATATATATATAATATATATAACATATATATATAATATAATATATATTAATATAATACTTCTCTTATTTCAGGTGACTGATCAGAAGTAGAATCCACCATGCCGGCGAAGAAGCGATGTAAGATCGTACAAGATGTCAGTCTGCAACCATCTACATCAGCAGTTGGCTATCCTCCCATCGATTGGAGTCGTTGTGCCCTTTGCCAAGAACATTCTTCAGAGCCTCTCCAGTGCCCAGCAAAATCGAAGAGGACAGATGTTGGGGCTGGGTATGACCGTGTGGGTGACAATTTAACAACGTTTCGAGAATTAGGTGAACAGCCAGTTGGCGTGGACAAAGCACAATTAGATGATGGCGATGGTATCCCTCAGACACTTGCCAAACATAGCGCTCAGTGGCACTCATCTTGCCGTTTGAAGTGTTCTTCAAGTCGTCTAGCACGACTTCAGACAGCTGCAATACCTCCATGTGAAAGTGACACCCAAGATCGCCCTTACCCGCGGCGACAGTTTTCACGAAAAGACCTACCTTCTCAAGGTGATGTATGTTTCTGCTATGATGAAGTTGCAATGGAACGTGCCTCTCTGCATGATGCCATGATGCCCAAACTGACCTATCGAGTTAAGCAATGCGCCCTGAAGCTTCAAGATCAAGATCTCATTGCAAAACTTAGCTCCGGCGACCTGGTGGCACAGGATGCCAAATATCATGCACCATGCCTTGTGAAATTGTACAACGCAGCCAGTAGGAAAACAGCCGTAGATCGACAAAGGAACACAGATGGAGTATCTCATGGCATAGCATTGGCGGAACTCTTTGGCTACATAGAAGACACAAAGATGGTAGAGCAATCGGTTGCCCCAATATGCAAGTTGTCAGATCTTCTCAAGTTATACACTGATCGACTGAGACACCTGGGGGTTGAGGTAAGTGGCCGTATCCACTCTTCAGACTTAAAAGATCGAATACTTGCTAATGTCCCTGGAATCCGGGCCTACAAGCAAGGCCGAGACGTTCTACTCAGTTTTGATGATGATGTCGGATTTGCACTGATGAATTCGAGTGTGGATAACTGCGACGACGAAACTATATGTTTAGCTAAGGCAGCACAACTCATTCGTCGAGATATGTTGGAAATGCAAGCAACATTTGATGGGTCCTTTAGCAAAGGCTGCCAAGAACAGGCTGTTCCCAAGTCACTGGTGGCACTAGTTAGCATGATAATGGACGGCCCAAACATTATGAATAAAGAAACTGAGAAGGTGAGACAAGTACGCTCAGTATGGCACAAATGCTGCAGTACAACAGCTACGTGAAAAGACACCGAGGTTCCACTGGTACTCATCACAATAAGAACAGAGATGCCACTGCCAATATACCTCGGTATGATGATTCATGCACACACACGAAAACGTGAACTTGTTGATACCTTGTTCCATCTCGGACTATCAATATCATATGACAGGGTTATGGATATATCCATGGATATGGCCAACGAAGCAGCCAGCCAATATGAAAATGATTGTGTTGTATGCCCCCTCATTCTTCGAGATGGTCTCTTCACGACTGCGGTGGTGGATAACATTGACCACAATCCCAGCTCGAACACTGCTCGTGATTCCTTTCATGGCACTGGCATATCGCTGTTCCAAAATCGGAAAAAAGAGACTGATGGCACCAAGCGAGAAAGAGCTAACTTACAACCAGGGACAACAAACAAGAAGATACCACAACTTCCGGAAACCTACACGATCCTGACTCCAGTGGCAGTTAGAAAGAAAGATCCAGAAATCCCAGAGACGACAGGTCCACTCACAAGTAACACTGCTCCTCTGGAGGCTGCTCTTGAAGACGAGACGAAATAGCAGAAAAACACACAGCGACTCATAAATCAACAGGTCCGAAATATTGATGATCCGATTGCTTGGGCTGCATTCCACTCGAATAAAAACCAATCACGTAACTTCGATGTCACCATCACATCACTTCTGCCATTGTTCCCGGACGACTCAAAGTCAGTGGCCATGATTCGTCATTCGATGGATGTTATCAAACAAGCTGTCGAACATCTGAACCCTGGACAGATTCCTGTGCTCACAGTAGATCAGCCTTTGTTCGCGATCGCAAAGCTCATCCAATGGAACTGGCCAGAAGTGTACGGCGAAGAGAACTTTGTCATCCTACTTGGAGGGTTGCATATAGAAATGGCTGCTTTGACCACTCTCGGGGATTTGCTGGATGGCAGTGGCTGGACAAATGTTCTTACCCAAGCAGGTATTGCGACAGCAGGAACGGCTGACTCCTTTCTCAAAGGTGCCCATGTCAAGCGCACTCGAGATGCACACCAAGTCACCTCCAGTGCATTATCAATTTTGCTCCAAACAGCTTATGATGTGTATAGCATGGAAACAAGTGCACCACTGTCGTTTGATGATTGGTGTGTGAAGCAAGCTGAGGTTTCTCCACAGTTCCACTACTGGTATATGGTCATGCACCTTGAATGTCTCCTCCTGGTCTATGTCCGGTCACTTAGTGATGGTAAGCTTTCACTCTACGTTCCTGTGCTGAAGGCATTAGCTCCTTGGTTCTTTGCCTTGGACCACACTCACTATGCTCGATGGGTTCCCGTGCACATACGTGATATGACAACACTACACCAACGACTTCCCCGAGTAGCAAAGGAGTTCGATCAAGGCAGCTTCATTGTTCATAAGACGACTCGCCCATTCTCAGCCATGGCTATCGACCAAGCACATGAACAAAAGAACAAAATCGTCAAAGGAGATGGTGGGGCAATCGGGTTGATGCAAAATCCTAGAGCTCTACTGAGGTGGATGGTAGCTAGACCAGAAATCGCGAGGGCTATAGACAGTTTCGAAACAGTTTGCTCGGATAACAACACTGGGAAAGACCAAGTCAGGCATCATGAGCATACACCATCTGCACAAGTCTCCTTTGCCAGCGAGATCAGGGCTCTTGTGCAAGTAATCAAAGACCTCGGTAATCCATTCATGGAAGACAGTGGCGACCTTCCGGTTCTAGATACCAGAGACATCCCAGATCAAGCTGTAGCTAAAACTTTTCGTGGGATAGAGAAGCTGGGTCAGGACCAATATGACAGCTATGTCACTCAGCGGTTAATTGAGCGAACAACACCTGTATCGGATACGATCCCCAAAAACAGATTGGCCTTGTTCAGCCGGCCACCCACAAGGACTCCATCCAAAGCGACACAGATGGTAGCATCGCTCAAGAGTGACTGTGCACTGTTCTCCAGGCTTTACATCGCATGCCAAACACGTGACGGTGATTTGGAAAACGTTTTCAAGCATGAAAACCATGCATACCCGCCAGCCTTGTCTCAGTTGGGAAAACTACGGCTTGGTACCCAAGCGGATCTAACCGACTGTCTAGAGAAGCTTTGTACATCTGAAGGCGAGGCGCCAACAGTCGACGTCATCATACTGGATGGAGCTGCTATCATCAATATGCTGAGGCCAGTGGGAGCGAAAACCTTCCAAGACTACGCCACACTAGTGTTCCTGCCGTACATCAAGGCACAGTTGGCAAAATCCAACAGAGTTGACATTATTTGGGATGTGTATCGCCAAGATAGTCTAAAGTATACAACAAGAGAGAAACGAGGAAAGGGCATCAGAAGGCGTGTCACAACAGCCAACTCAATCCCAGGAAACTGGCAGGAGTTTCTGAGAATAGATGACAACAAGACTGAGCTCTTTGATTTCTTGGCACATCAAGTAGTGGAAAATCTTTCGACAGAGAAGGAAGTGTTCTCAACATGCGGCGAGAATGTGCTTTGTTCTCGTGTTCATCAGGATGTCTCATCATTGGCACCTTGTACTCACGAAGAGGCCGACACCAGAATGTTTCTGCACGTCATGGATGCAGCAGAGAAAGGTTATCGCAGGCTGATGCTGCGTGCAGTGGACACGGATGTCGTCATCCTGGCTGTCTCGACTGTTGTGCAACTCGAGAACACGCAACTTTGGATAGCGTTTGGTACTGGCAAACACCTTCGATACATCCCAGCTCATCAAATCGCCACATCTTTGGGTGCAGAAAAGGCACGAGCTCTTCCCATGTTCCACGCATTCACCGGTTGTGACACGGTCTCTTCCTTTGCTGGAAGGGGCAAGACAACTGCCTTTAACACATGGAAATCATTCAATGCAGTTACTGCAGTATTTGCGAAACTTGTTGCAATGCCAGCAAGCTTCAATGATGATTGTATGTCAGTACTAGAGTCGTACGTAGTGCTGCTATATGACAGAACGAGTTTTGAAGCTACTGCTGACTCAGCCAGGAGACATCTATTCACTACCAAAGCAAGATCCATCGATGCCATCCCACCAACTAGCGCAGCGCTTTTGCAGCACACAAAACATGCCATTTACCAGGGAGGACATGTTTGGGGGCAGGCACACATACGAGCTCCAGATGTTCCTTCGCCAGAGTCATGGGGATGGAAAAAGAATACTTCACGAGGATGGGAGCCATTGTGGACATTGTTGCCAGAAGCAGCAGTGTCCTGTTCAGAGTTGCTACGGTGTGGCTGAAAGAAGGGATGCAGGGGACTCTGCAAATGTGTCAAAGTTGATCTGAAGTGCACGTCACTCTGCAACTGCGCTGGTAATTGTGATCATAATGATAGCCATTAAGTTGTGTTGTTTAGTTGTTCCGTTGCTAACTATTCTTGATTTGTGTGGACACGTAGATCTACACGTATGTAATTACCAAATGATTCGTAGTGTAGGTTTTGTCCAGTTATTGGTATCAGTTATAATTATATACAAAAATTACGTTCTTTTATACAGTAAATGTGTCAATAAGTGTGCCACTCAGTGCTAGATTTTTTATTTGATATATATGGTCTATTCAACATTTTGTTTTGCTTATTGTGTTGATATGCTGTTTTGTTCCTCATCTGGTCACATTAAAAAAATATTGTTCATTTCTATGTTAGTGTTTTGAATAACGATATACATGTATATGATAAGGTATACACACATGGTTATATATTATGGTGTCATATTCTTTGACAATAAAGTATGTGATTGTTTGTACATGTGTGTTAAATTATTTTCTAAACCTTGAAAAATTGCTGCATTTCCCATTTTTTCACGAACTAATTTACATCTTTTGTCTGACATATTGATTTGTGTACATGTTATCATCAAAACGATGATTCCATTGAATTCATCATAGCTGAAAACATATACATAGATAGTAGATACTATATTCGTCTTGATATGTCATTTATTGGCGAAGATATTAGACTTCATAATTTCTCACAATTTGAACGGCGGCCATATTGGATTTTGCCATTTCTGGGCATCCAGGGAAAAATTTGAGCTTGGCCCTATATCTGAAATCATTTAGTATATAATAACCTTCAAATCTGCCAATTTTGGTGTTTTTACCACCAAAGCCACAATCCTCCTATATTTGGCCACATATCTGCCTAACTATCAGAAATGTAGTTTTATGTGGGGAGGAGAGGGAGGAGAGGGGGAAAAGGAATAAAAGGGAAAGAGGGGACAGGAAGTGCCTATGATTTTCTGGACTACCTTGCTCTCTTGCATCTTACTTTCTTGACTAGCATGCATGCACACAAAGCCGACAATGTGAACATTTTCAAATCTCTGTTAAAGACTCATTTATTTGAAAATGCCTACATCTGATTATATCTTAGGTTTTCTTCTTGCATAATTTGTATTTGTATATTCATCTCGTTGGCTTTCTTCTCTTTTCTAAGCGCTTAGAGGCTCCTGCAATTTACGCTATATAAATTCCTATTATTATAACAAGATTGCCTTAAAACCATCTTGACAAATGACAGAAATGTTGATTTTAAATATGAAAATTAAAAAGTAATTTAACTTTTCATGTAGGCGCACCGGGAGAAATACATATGCACAATTAAATTGTAATTATATAAAAGGCCCAGAAATTGTAATCCAGACTTGCAATGGAAGAGTATGCACATAAAACATACCCGTTTTTCATAGCAATGTACAATTAGTTGTATGGTGTACATCTAAACTATTCCAAATTACATACATGTACATAATAATAATAACAATAATAACAGTATTTATATAGCGCCATCCCATGAAATTAACAAAGCGCTTCACAACATATCTTGAAGACTACAACTTACATTACACAATCTTAGAAGAATACGACTTAAAGTTACTTTTCAAAAAATACAATTAAGTTACTTTGGAAATAAATGTGTTTTGAGTTTTGATTTGAAAGTTTTTATGTTGTGTGAGTCCGAATAGTTAAAGGTAGTTTGTTCCAGAGGGCAGGTACTGAGTTGCAAAAGGCTTTGTCCCCGTATGGCATATGAGTTCTATTACAGACAAGGAGAGTCTTATCAGCGTGTGATCTTAAGTATTTGGCGTCATTAGAATGAGTGTGAGTATTAAAGACAATACTCACATTATTAAGTATTATTAAAGACAACAAACAAAGCCAGACAATAAAATAGAGCGTTCATCGTATGTATTCAATGCAAGGCCTGAAACACGCGAAGATCGGACAGGAAACAACATGGCGTCCACAGACCACGTGACCAAATTTTTTCGGACTCTTCATGTCGCAACTCTCTCTATACAGGGACTCCAGATGGAGCGTAAAAGGACACCCAAAAACATGTGAAGGTCTTTGGTAGAATATATACCAGGTATAAGAAATGGCATAATGAGGAATGACCAGTCCATTTCTTCTCGAGAATATCAGTTCAGAATATGGTCTCATCGTGTAAAAAGACAACATAAATATAAAAGCTGTGCTATCAACAATATTTAACTAAAACATTTAGAATTCAGCTTCATAATCCTTAACCTTCATTACTCATCATTGGCATTTACATGATCCAAAGACCTGCTTTTAGAAAAGTTAAGAATGCTAGGATATTTTAGATCTGAGTGATTACAAACAGCCTAGCCTAATTCAAATCCTCTCTAAAACATAGCCTAACATGGCATAGAAACAGCAGTTTTCAGTTGAGAAGCCGATTGTTTTGGGGTCAAAAGGCCAAAAGGTCAACATAGGCCAAAGGTCACCAACTTTGCCAAATTTCTAAAATCCTCAATTTTCATCTGATTGACTTGAAATTTGAAGAGGACTTGCATATCTGGTCACTGAATTCAACCACCAAGTATATTTGAGGTTAACATCGGCCAAAAGGTCAACATGGCCCAAATTTCTAAAATCCTCAATTTTCACCCGATTGACTTGAAATGTGAAGAGGACTTGCATATCTGGTCACGAAATTCAACCACCAAGTATTTTTGAAGTCAACATAGGCCAAAAGGTCAACATAGGCCAAATTTCTAAAATCCTCAATTTTCATCCAATTGACTTGAAATTTGAAGATGACGTGCATATCTGGTCACTGAATTCAACCACCAAGTATATTTGAGGTCAACATAGGCCAAAAGGTCAACATAGGCCAAAAGGTCAACATAGGCCAAATTTCTAAAATCCTCAATTTTCATCCGATTGACTTGAAATTTGAACAGGACTTGCATATCTGGTCACTGAATTCAACCACCAAGTATTTTTGAGGTCAACATAGACCAAAAGGTCAACATAGGCCAAAAGGTCAACATAGGCCAAATTTCTAAAATCGTCAATTTTCATCCAATTGACTTGAAATTTGAAGAGGACTTGCATATCTGGTCACTGAATTCAACCACAAATTATATTTTAGGTCAACATAGGCCAAAAGGTCAACATAGGCCAAGTTTTTGAAATCCTCAATTTTCATCCGATTGACTTGAAAATTGAACAGCATTTGCACATTGAGTCACTAAATAGGGAAACTAACTATTTTTGAGGTCAAACGGTCAAAGGTCAACTGAAGGTCAACCTTCCAAAATCATCATTTTTCATCTGAAAAATCGTCACTTTTCTTCCTGTTGACCCGAGCTTTGATCAAGATTGTCAATTTTAATCTTGATGAAATGGACAATTTGCTGTATCAATGGAATTTTTTTTCTTGGGGGTGGAGCAGATTTTGCAAGTATCGTGCTCCGCATGACGTCTTCTTGTTATTTATTGTTGTTGGTCTTTTTGGAAAACATAGGTAGAAGTGGCACACATTAGTAAATAATGAGGTGGGAGGATAAAGAACACTAGACAACCATGATAAAGGTACACAGAACCAAGGAACAGCACAAGCACAATTGTACTCCGACATACCACTCATGCACATGACCATCAATATTCAGATACTCTCACTGTCGATACCCCATAATTTCCTTTGCCAAGAGAAGCTCGAGCTGCATGGAAGTTCCATGCAGATACTACCAATAAATAATCTTAAGACAAGGGTCATTATGCTCGACTAACAAACAGCTCAGACATAAATAGAATCATAATTAATGGGTTATCTGCAATTATGTATGTAACTTTTTTTTTTTATGTAACAATTTACAAATTGTTGTAACCACGTGAGGGGCAATAACATTCAGGCACGTTTCAAGGTGTATTGCAGGGGCCTAATGTGCAGTGTAAATATATTGTGGGTTGGTCTCAGTAAGTGCAGAATTTATCAGCGCAGTGAAAGTACAGTGCCAATAAATGGCAAATTAATTTTTTTAACTGATCAACTGTCCTTACTCCACTACTTTCTCTGGCAAACAATTCCACAACCCACTAACTACTCTTTGAAAGGAATAATCCCCGTCTCTGGTTTTGGTTTAACATTACTTTTTCTGCATTATTATTCCACCACCTGTCATGTCTGTTCATCATATTTCATGAGGCAATATTGGGGTTGGCAGGATGGCTTAGATGCATTAGAGGTGTGCTCCTATCTGTCTAGCCTGAGTTTGAATCTTGACCCAGCTATAACCTGTCATCCCGTGTTTCACAGACAAGGTGATGCATCAATGTGTGTGCCACTACCCCCCTCCCCCACCCCAATGTAGGTGAAACTGAGTGTCCCATCTACCGACACTAGTTGGTGCACATTAACAATTCCACAGTGTCCTCCGCAAAGAGTAGGTGAGCTATTGTCGGCAACATGAACAAATTACAAATTCCTGCCCTAACCCGAGTCGAAAATCAAGCCTGGCTAGCCAATTCGTGAAAGACTTGTGCCAAGCTTCTGCCGACCCCACAAGAACGTGGCAATAATTGTGGCCATTAACAAAGAAGCAGAGGAATAATCATTTGAGACAAGTCAGAAGACGACGATGGTTCACGAGCGAGCGGTATTCAATGACAAAGGATGGACTATAACCGAAAGAGGCCCGGACAGGCCAGGCCCGGAAATGTCAAAACGAAGGTTACTGACCTTGAAATGAGATAGAAAATAATGTATAATCAGTTATGGTTAGTTCGCTACACAATACCGAAAATTCGGTGAAAAATGAAATGAAAAAGAAAAAAAAAATTAAAAATGAAACCATCGAGCTCCGTGGGGCTAGACACAAGACATTGGCCTAACCAAATATCGAAACCCCTGTCAGATTCCACCAAACCCCTCGGTGAAGATGTAGCTTGAACTCATTACCCCATAAAAAGACATCTTTTTCGGGCGTGGCTCTGCCCACAATGGGCGCAATACGCCCACTCTAGGCAGGACACAACTAGATCATGATATCAACCTCCCACCCAAGTTTCATCAAGATCGGATGATATCATCGGGTAGTTATGCTGCGGACAGGCAGACACACACATAGACACACACACAGACAGACGCACACACATGACGAATATAGTGGTCACTAGATAACTCGTGAACCAAAAATATGAGGCAACACTTATGTTGTACAAGATCTTATTAGAAATAATACCCAAGCAAAATAGGCGAAATGGTCTACTTTGATCCTGGTACAAGTATTTATAATTTATTATATTATGCTATGATTACTAAGAATAAGGTTTTAAAAATGTGAATAAAATAATGATTGCTACTTAATTAGGAGGCATTACTTTTTGGGTAACCCTCTTATATATGTGAAATGATTGTTTAACACACTTGCGTCCCATAAGTTACTGTACCCTGTAACAAAAACACAACTTGTTTGACCTCTTGCAATCCCACAGTGTGCAAAATGCAAAAATGTTATAACACAAAGATAATAAAGTAAATGTTCAAGAAATCCAGACATAAATGTTCCAGGTATAAATTTTCAGAAATTAATGAAAGGGAGCGCGTTTCGAGGAAATTCCAAATTTGAACAGTGCTTTGGTGCACTTTACATTACGCATTTATTAAACATGGTTCACAGTGCTGAAAGCAAACTTCAGGGGATGTTTACCACACATCTTGGAGTAATATGTGGTTTTTTTATATATACTAAGCCAGGGCTCATGGAAGACCAAGAACACAGAACAGAACAAAAAAATAACATAAACTGGGTAAACACACCAACAGCAGGGGAGAGGGACATAACGGATGGCGACTTGGAAGAAGAATGGCTAATGGGAAGAATGAGAGCAGGGGAGGATGTTCCATTTCATTGTAAGTTATATACTTTAATGTTTCCTTTCAACTGGAATACATCATTTTAGAATGTGTACACACTGACAATACATGCATAGAAAAAGCAGAATAAAGTGTATAATTCAATCTCATATTGATAGTAGATGTTTACACCCTTTACACCCAAAGGCTTATGGATCTTACTGAGCTCGAGCAGGCTTACTTTATATTTTTAAAGTGTGTAAAACAACAATGTGTAGTCTTCAGATTCTAACAAAGATGCGTCTGGTTTGGCAAAGAAGGCAAGCATGTAAAGGGGTGATGTTTGGCCAGTGTACATTCATGGAATTTCAACCCAACATGTACTCGTATTACCCGCTATACTCCAGAAAGCACTTCAAAAATGGTTCCTACCTCGATGGGTGACTTGGCATATTTCAATATTCCATTTTCCAAGATGAAAAACCTCTGAAACACAACAAATAGACAATATATTTGAATAACACCTCACCAGTGTCACACAACACTCGCCTAGTTGTTTTCCCGGATATCTTGCTTCTGTTTTCTCAACACTATCCTATCCTATCTCCGATTTATATTTCCTCTCCTCACTTCAAAAAATGGAACAAAAACAGACAAAACAAAAACAACTTTATATTTCACTTAATAACGATTCTTGTATTTGCTGAATTTTATTCTGCTCCTGGTTCTACATTCCCCCCTCTGTTTTCTCCATACTGAATCTACATTAAATATAAAATCTCTCTATAATTCCAGTAATCTCTGTGTGTCTGTCTGTATGCGACCGCTGTTTCTCGACAACTACCGGTCCGATATACTTGAAACTTGCCAGGTATATTGCTGGGGACCCGAGGATGTGCCTTTTCAAGGTTTGAAATTAATCGGACAAGTGGTTCCCAAGGTATGGTCACCGTACTCGCAAGCTGTTCGCTTTGGCTTTGCGAATGGACCAAACCATTTCATGTAAATAGAGGGGGGGGGGGGGTTCTGTGGTCGTTACTGCCACGTGGTTTCAAAGTTTTTTTTTGTTGTTGTTGTTTGCACGCGTTTTTTTGCACGCACGTACGGGCAAGCACGTACGTGCGGGCACGCCCTAGTTAAATATAAATGCCTCTTCAAAAAAAATCATTTAAAAAATGCTTTTCAACCCTTGGATCTCTTTCACTAATGCCACACATGTTCTTCTTCTTCTCCACTACGATATACAGGTGGTGGACAAAAAAAATGCAAACACCTGGGTCAATGAGAGACACCAAGTATATTGAAAGAAACAGCTTCCACACAGGTGTGGCTCATGTGTTAATCAAGCAAATAACATCCCAGTATACGTAGGGTCATCTATCTATAATTCCAGTAATCTCGGTGTGTGTGTGTGTGTGTATGTGTGTATGTCTGTGTGTTTGTCTGTGACCGCTGTTTCTCGACAACCACGGGTCCGATATACTTGAAACTTGCCAGGTATATTGCTGGGGACCCGAGGATGTGCCTTTTCAAGGTTTCATATTAATCGGACAAGTAGTTACCGAGCTATGTCCAAAAAACGATTCAACCAATCAGAGAGCAGCGAGTTATCACGTGTGCCGAACGTGGCGAACAGACTCTGCCTCGGACAGCACATTTGAGAGCGTATTCATTTATTTCACGTTGGCAAACTATGTTGGCGTTAAACTATGTTTTAAAACTAATTAAAACTAATTTGCGATTCTTTCGCTTTCCTGCGCGTTTGTGCACGCTATGGCGATTTCTTTACCAAACTCCGCAAGCCGTTCGCTTTGGACCAAACCATTTCATGTAAATAGAGGGGGGGGATTGTCACCGTACTCGCAAGCCGTTCGCTTTGGACCAAACCATTTCATGTAAATAGAGGGGGGGGGATTGTCACCGTACTCGCAAGCCGTTCGCTTTGGACCAAACCATTTCATGTAAATAGAGGGGGGGGGGATATAATTTTAGATATATATATAGTACGGGCATGCCCTAGTCTATCTATAATTCCAGTAATCTCTGTATGTCTGTATGTCTGTGACCGCTGTTTCTCGACAACCACGGGTCCGATATACTTGAAACTTGCCAGGTATATTGCTGGGGACCCGAGGATGTGCCTTTTCAAGGTTTCATATTAATCGGACAAGTAGTTACCGAGCTATGTCCAAAAAACGATTCAACCAATCAGAGAGCAGCGAGTTATCACGTGTGCCGAACGTGGCGAACAGACTCTGCCTCGGACGGCACATTTGAGAGCGTATTCATTTATTTCACGTTGGCAAACTATGTTTTAAAACTAATTAAAACTACTTTGCGATTCTTTCGCTTTCCTGCGCGTTTGTGCATGCTATGGCGATTTCTTTACCAAACTCCGCAAGCCGTTCGCTTTGGACCAAACCATTTCATGTAAATAGAGGGGGGGGGGGGGGATTGTCACCGTACTCGCAAGCCGTTCGCTTTGGACCAAACCATTTCATGTAAATAGAGGGGGGGGGGGATTGTCACCGTACTCGCAAGCCGTTCGCTTTGGACCAAACCATTTCATGTAAATAGAGGGGGGGGGATATAATTTTAGATATATATATAGTACGGGCATGCCCTAGTCTCTCTATAATTCCAGTAATCTCTGTGTGTCTGTCTGTATGCGACCGCTGTTTCTCGACAACTACCGGTCCGATATACTTGAAACTTGCCAGGTATATTGCTGGGGACCCGAGGATGTGCCTTTTCAAGGTTTGAAATTAATCGGACAAGTGGTTCCCAAGGTATGGTCACCGTACTCGCAAGCCGTTCGTTTTGGCTTTGCGAATGGACCAAACCATTTCATGTAAATAGAGGGGGGGGTTGTGTGGTCGTTACTGCCACGTGGTTTCAAAGTTTTTTTTTGTTGTTGTTGTTTGCACGCATGTTTTTTTGCACGCACGTATGGGCAAGCACGTACGTGCGGGCACGCCCTAGTTAATTATAAATGCCTCTTCAAAAAAAATCATTTAAAAAATGCTTTTCAACCCTTGGATCTCTTTCACTAATGCCACACATGTTCTTCTTCTTCTCCACTACGATATACAGGTGGTGGACAAAAAAAATGCAAACACCTGGGTCAATGAGAGACACCAAGTATATTGAAAGAAACAGCTTCCACACAGGTGTGGCTCATGTGTTAATCAAGCAAATAACATCCCAGTATACATAGGGTCATATGTATAAAAATGCTACACAGGCCTGGTTGCCTATAATTATGGCAAGCATGGCTACAAGAGGAGACATCAGTGACTTTGAAAGAGGGTTGATTGTTGGGGCGCGTTTAACATACTCAACTTGTTGATGTTTCACGAGCAATGGTGTCCAAGGTGATGTCGGCCTGGAACTCCAAGGGAAAGAAATCATAAGCAAAGGGCAGCAGTAGGGGAAGTGCATACTCCAGGATTGTGATATCCGTGCACTAATTTAAAGTGCAAAGCAAAGCATGCGAGCAACTGCAGATCAATTGACTGTAAATTTCAACCTGGGGAGCGAGAAGCCAGCTTCATCAAAAACGGTCCGCCGAGAACTCCACAGACGGGATACTGTAGTCGGGTTGCAGTGCATAAAATGCTCATCACACGTGTCAATGCATGTTTGTGAGGCCAGTGGAGTAAAGAGCACTGGCAATGGACTACCAAGCAGAGGAGAAATGTGATATAGTCAAATGAATCCTCCTTCACCATGTTCTTGACAAACAGAGGAGTGCACGTGTGGCACCAAACTAAATAACGCTACAACTCTGAGTGCTTGGTTCCAGAAGGGTTCTGGTGGTTCTGTAATGCTGTGGGGCACATTTTCCTGGTATAGTTTGAGTGCAGTCATTTCCTTAGAAGGCAAGGTCAATGCGAATCGCTACTTAATGGTACTGAGTGATCATCTTCACCCCATGTTGCAGCATTTATTTCCTGTCAGGAGGGGTGTCTTTCAGGATGACAATGCCCCCATCCACAGAGCACGTGTGGTTGCCCAATGTTTGATAAGCAATGACACTGATGTTATCCATATGTCATGGCCTTATCAGTCACCAGATATGAACCCAATTTACAGGAAGTTCTGGAACGACGCCTGAGACAGTGTTTTCCATCTCCATCAAACAGGTGTGAGTTAATTGACTTTCTCGTGGAAGAATGGTGCCGCATCCCTCCTGCAGAATTCCAGATGCAGATTGAGTCTATGCCATGATGCATACAGGCTGTACTGGCTGCACCTGGTGGCCCAACACCGTATTAAGTGATTTTACATTGATGTTTCCATTTTGTTGCCAACAACCTGTACGTCTCTTCTTATTCTTCTTCAAAAGATTATTTTTCTGAGGTGGTTGGCTGCTCTGCATCTTGTCTACAACCCTTCCCCCTTTACCCCCAGTGTTTTTCCATGTATTTAACAAGCATTCTAATCTCCCATCCCATGATTTTTATCTCCGTTTGTCAAAGTTGGGAATATGGAATCAGGAAAAGCATTCAACCCCAACCCGGAATCCAACCTGGATTTCTCGCAATGGCAAATCCTCCCTTCTGGACTTAGTGATTACTAACTTTCCCACAAATGTCTCCTGTTCTTCCTCTGCTCCAATTGGTTCATCTGATCATATGCCTTTGAAATTCAAAATCTCCCTGGCTATTCTCAGAGAGCTGCGTCAATGCCAGTGAGTCTGGTATTTCACTCAGACAGACTGGCAGGGACTGCAAGCAGCCATCTCTCTTCAGGACTGGTATCCCATATCTACTGCCCCTGATTTTAACTCATCCGGGGAATTCTTCCATAGAAACCTGCTCCTTCTCCTTCTCACTCTCCTATCTCTCTCCTCTCTCTCTCCTCTCTCTCTCCTCTCTCTCTCATCTCTCTCTCATCTCTCTCTCCTCTCTCTCTCTCTCTCCCCTCTCTCTCTCCTCTCTCTCTCTCCTCTCTCTCTCCTCTCTCTCTCCTCTCTCTCTCCCTCTCCTCTCCCCTCCCTCTCCTCTCCTCTCCCCTCCCTCTCCTCTCTCTCTCTCTCTCTCTCTCTCTCTGATTCATCCCATTTTGTCTTCAATTATCCTACCCCTCTTCATGCCGATAGTACCTGTGGAGAGGCAGTTGCTCTGAAATAACTTGCGTTCTCTTCCTGGAAGGCAAATCCAAACAAAGACAATCTCAGTACATTCCAAATTTTCTGCAATAAGTGTGTGGCCACTCTCAGGAGAGTGAGAAAACAACATCTGTCCAACCTCAAGAATGAACTTTCAAACTTGTCTCCCTCCTCTAAAACATGGTAATACCTTGATAAGTCTGTCTCCAGTATATGCTCCGCTTCGATCATCCTTTCCCTCTCTTCATATAACACCACAGCCGACTCCGCTCATGAAAAGGCTGAATGCCTCAATTCTGTGTTTGCTTCCAAATCATGTGTTCCCAAGCCCTCACTGTCGGTGATCCCATCCTTCCCTGTCATACCAAACTCCCCCTGGACTCTGCATCGTTTGCACCTGAAAAGGCGTAGAGGGTTCTTTCTACCCTCGACTCTGACTCTGCTCCTAGACCGGACAGCATCAGCTCACGTGTCCTAAAAACCTGCTCTGCTGCTCTTGCACATCCTCTCTATGCCCTTTTCACACTGTCCTTTGTACTAGGTCATCTTCCATCTGCTTGGAAATCCACCAACATCACTACACTACATAAAAAGGTGCAAAAACTGATCCCCTCGACTACAGACCTATCAGCTTACTTCCAATCATCAGCAAATTAAAGTCATGCAATCCATCATTGCAGTTGATATGAAACCCTTCCATTTCTCCAATAACCTCATCTCAGATCACCAATTTGGTTTCAGACCAGGTCACCCCAACTTGGACATGCTGCTTCTACTCACGCAACAATTGATAGAGGCCTAAATGTTAGAGATGAGATCGGGCCGTCTCCCTGGACATATCTCGTGCTTTTGATAAAGTCTGGCATCCCACGTTACTCTCCAAAATCTCTGTCTATGGCATCCAAGGAAAACTCCACATATGGCTTACTGACGTCCTCTACTCTCATTGTCAACATGTGGCACTCAACGGAATCCTTTAATTTCCTCTCTCTGTCAAGGATAGAGTGCCCCAAGGCAGTGGTATGGGCCCAGTCCTATTCCAAATCTTCATCAATCTCTCTGACTCACTGGAAAATCCTCTTTATCTATTTGCTGATGACTGCACCCTCTACCGTGACATCCCTCATCATTCAGACAGGCAGGCTGCAGTCTCCTCCCTCTCTTCAGACCAATATATGTCTTTCAATCCTGACAAATGTCACACTCTCACTATCTCTCTCCAAAAATACCATCTCAGAAACCCTTCTCTCTACTTTCTTCACAATCCTCTTGAGGAAGTTCAGTCATTCAAACTCCTGGGTCTCACTATCAGCCATGATCTTTCTTGGGCAAATCACATTTCAAAATTGGCTTCCAAAGCCAGGCACCGACTGGGTGTGCAAAGTCCTTCCTTGGCACACCTGAACTCCTATCCACCTGCAAGGCCTTCATCCACAGCTTGATAGAGTACTATTCTCCCTTCTGATCTGGCTCCCCTGCCTCACATCTTGCTCAGCTTGATACAGTCGAAAACTAGGCCTTTAAAATTAGTGAAACCTCCCACGATGAAGCTGAGTCTATGGGCTTATCACGTCACTGTCGCAGACAGGTCGGTGGATTCTCTGTCTTCTACGGCCTCCTTTCTGTTCTTGGACCCTGCGCTCTTCCCGTGCTTTGTCCCCCTAGATTTATGCCGTGCTCACACAGTCTGAAACTACCTACATCCAGGATCACTGCTCACTTTCACTCATTTGTTCCTCTTTTTCCCCACCTTAGGAATCAAGTTACACATCGTCTTCAATCTCATTCATGTCTTCAAGACAGCTGTTCATCAACATCTCAGAGCATCCCTAATCCAAAAACCATGACCTTTTCTATCCTCGTTCACCCCACCCAAATTCCTCCGTCTTCCAAATTTCTAGTTTTTCCTCCTTGGAGTTTCCTTCTGTATTCATCCTCCTTAATCTGTTTGTCTTTGAGCAGGATATCTCAAAAAGGTATGGATGGAATTGGACAAAACTTGGTGGAAACATTGGGTGTGTGAGCAGGACAAATCCATTCGATTTCGGTGACGAACCGAATCCAGATTCGAATTTTTTTTGGCAATTCCTCACCAATGAGTAACAAGGCAAAAATGATACATAGCACGATATCTTAAAAAGTAATGCACGGCTTTAGACAAAACTTGGTGGAAACGTTGAGTGTTACGAGGAGAAATTCTTTAGATTTTGGTGAAGATCCCGATCCAGATCTGGACACTAGAATTTCTAAAGTAATTCTTCACAAATGAGAGATAAAGCCAAAAACAATATATGGCACGATATTTCAAAAGGTTGTGGATGGCTTATGCCAAAACTTGGTGGATGAGTTGGGCCGGTGACAAGAACAAGATGATTCAATCAATTTTGATCAAGGTCCAGTTAAGGCCTATCAGTGGGATACAAAATGTAAACTGTTCAACTTGGTGTAGTTATGTGCTCTACTGAGTACTGGTCTAGATCGTTCTGCATGTGATATATGCAAAACTTCTCCATAAGCCTTAGATAAATGTTAAATGGCAGACCGTGGAGTTGTATTATATTTCCACACAAGGTATTTGGTGTTGACATGTGTGAGATGCATGTGTATGCTGCATGTGTGAGAAGTGTTATGATTTATGGGAGCGAGACATGGGTAATGAACGTAGAGCAACAACGAAGGCTGGAAAGGGTGGAAATGCGAATGGTTCAGTGGATGTGTGGGGTATCGTTGAGAGAGAGGAAGACAAATGATGAATTGCGAAAGATGATGGGAATAGAGCCTCTAATTGATGCTGTGAAGAGAAACAGGTGAGATGGTTTGGTCATGTGTTGAGGAAGGATGAAAGTGACTGGTTGAGAAGAGTGATGGAAATGAATGTCGAAGGAAGTAGAGGACGGGGAAGACCGAGAAAGACTTGGCTAAAGATGGTGGAAGAAGAAATGCGGGCAAGGGGGTTAACAAGGAGAGATGCAGAAAATAGGGCAAAATGGAGAAGATTGTCATGGGGACCGCAAGGCTAACCCCCGCTCTAGCAGGGAAAATGGCCTTAAAATGCCTGTTGTTGTTGTTTGTTTGTTGTATTTGGTGTTGACATCAAAACTTGACCTCCACAGACATCAAAACTGCTTCAATTATAGTACTTCTTTCTTGTTGGGAGACTTGCTGGAACAGAATCAACAAATTATTGTAGACCTGCAGAATCACCCTGTTTTATTGCCCTCATGTGTCAACCCTGTCCAATGAAATAAAATGTAATATTTTTCATCAACTTAAAAGCAAAATACAATAGCGTACAAAAGTCTAAATACCTAGTTGCTAATTCAAACACAGAACTAACGGTCTGCATGAGGGAATAGTAGAATAAAATGGTCGACTTATCGATCATAAAAGATGAAAAGGTGCTAATGTTTCAGGCTTTACCACCTGTTTGAAGGAAAACGTTTTGGGATATAGCCTTTACCCTTTTTCTTATATCAATTCGAACATTCAACATATGTCCAGCAAAAGTAATTTAAAAGATGTTTTTCTCAAGTCAATTGATGACTTGACAACTAGGAAAGTTACTTTTATTGGAGAGTTTCCAGTTGACTATCACATCACGTAATTATTTTTGCTGGACCTGTAAAATCTGTAACTACATGGCATACAGCGAGACTATAGCATCAATACAAAAATATAAAAACAAATAGTAGAAATACATCTTATGGTGTCAAGTAAACAATTGACTTCAGCAAAAATGTCATTTTTATTTGTGGTTGTTGTTGTTTCATTTGCAACCTTCTTTTCTGTTTTCTTTTTTCTTATTTTCCGTTTCATTTCTGTGGCTGCTGGTTGCATAATTTTCTGGAAGCGCTGCTGTGCCGCTGATGCATTGGCCCTGTTACCAGTAAGCTGGTTCTCATTATGCCGACCTCGGAAGGATGACAGGCTGAGTCAACCCACCTGGTGTTATTTCAACAGCACGACAGGGGCTCAAACCCAAGACCCTAAGATCTTAAGCCAGCCACCTGACCATTAAGCCAACACCAGGCTTCTTTCTTTATGGTATTTCCACAGCTGAAACATACAAACATTCACCTATGTTTTTCAACATTAGGGCAGGCCACCAAATTCCTGTTTAACCTGTGTCATTGTTAAGATCATAGTTGACAAAATGTTGAGCAATATGTGGTGCGTTGGCATATCCATCTCTTGCGGCTATTCTTAGCCAGTGATAGTAAGTGCCAATGAGCTGTTAACTATAAAAGTGCCAGCGCATTGGCACTTGTATCATAACATTACAAGTGCCAATGTGTTTGCTCTTGATATCATTGGCAAAAAGGAGGTGTTATCACAATGCATCCCATGTGCCAATTCACCCCAGGTTATTCTACTGTGATAAATCTCACAACAATGAAATGAGAAAACAGACTGAGATCCTGACTTAAAATTTCAAAAAACTTTGAACCTATAATAATCATCAATAAAAATCACAATCATGATCAATCGTCACAAAGATAATCCTAAAAATCAATGTCAATGCTATTATTAATATCAGAATATTGAGCCAATCAATTAATGACATTTGACCAAGATCTTGAAGAAAAAGAGAAAATGTAAACTAATTATCATTTAATGATGACTGGGTTGGGATCATTTTTCAAAGCATAAGTATGTTTAGCATGTAGCATCCCGATGAACATCATCTATACATCTGTGAGTCATGAGGTATTTCTACGACAAGCATTTCTACCACACGGAATTTCTACCTACGACAAGCATTTTCTACCACCACGGAAGTTTAAATTTCAGGGCAAACCAACACATTGTCAACACAACACCATGCATTGAAGGTTCCCAAGAGCACAGTGGCCTCCATAATTCTTAAATGGTCTTAAATGGACATTGTCCTTCTGGAAGTTTCTCCCATCTCCACACAGGATCTCTGGAGCTCAGCCAGAGTGACCATCGGGTTCTTGGTCACCTCTCTTACCAAGGCCCTTCTCCCCAGATTGCTCAGTTTGGCCGGGCGGCCAGCTCTAGGAAGAGTCCTGGTTGTTCCAAACTTCTTCCATTTAAGAATTATGGAGGCCACGGTGCTCTTAGGAACCTTCAATGCAGCAGAGATTTTTTTGTGGGCTTCCCCAGATCTGTGCCTCGACACAATCCTGTCTCTCAGCTCTGCAGGCAGTTCCTTCGACCTCATGGCTTGGTTTTTGCTCTGATATGCATTGTCAGCTGTGAGACCTTATGTAGACCGGTGTGTGCCTTTCCAAATCATGTCCAATCAATTGAATTTACCACAGGTGGACTCCAATCAAGGTGTAGAAACATTCCAAAGATGATCAAGAGAAATGGGAGGCACCTGAGCTAAATTTCAAGAGTCATAGCAAAGGGTCTGAATACTTATGTAAATGTGATATTTCAGTTTTTTCTTTTTAATAAATTTGCAAAACTTTCTAAAATCCTGTTTTCTCTTTGTCATTTTAGGGTATTGAGTGTAGATTGATGAGGGAAAAAATGAATTTAAACGATTTCAGCATAAGGCTGCAACATAACAAAATCTGAAAAAATTGAAGGGGTCTGAATACTTTCTGAATGCACTGTATATATACACAAAGTCATGGCCAAAAATATTGGCACCCTTGCACTTATTAAAAATAACTCACAATTTTTTCGAAAAATAACTTGAAATTAACAAAAGTATTTGGTCTCCACAATTCTTTATTTGACTGTTAATATTACAGAGCCTTTGTTTTTGATTCAGAACTTAATATATAATTTTAAATCAGATAATAAAAGAAATGGCATTGACAAAATTATTGACACCCTCGACTTAATATTTGGTAGGACAGCGTTTGGACAAAATAACTGCAGCCAAGCACTTCCTAAAGCCATGAATGAGCTTCCTTCATCTCTCTGCTGGCAGTTTGGCCCACTCTTCTTGTGCAAACGGCTCCAGTTCTTCCAGATTTGAAGGGTCCTTCTCCCAACTGCTGTTTTCAGATCTCCCCACAGGTGTTCAATGGGATTTAGATCTGAACTAATTGCTGGCCACTTCAGAACAGTCCAGCGTTTTGTCTTGAACCATACCTGTGTGCTTTTTCAAGTGTGTCTGAGGTCATTGTCCTGCTGCAAGACGCATCACCTTCGACGGAGACCCAGCTTTCTGACACTGGATTGAAAATTGCCCTCCAAAATGCCTTGGTGATCTCCTGATTTCATGATGCGATGCACACATTCAAGGCACCCAATGCCAGAGGCAGCACAGCAACCCCAAAACATCACTGAACCTGCTCCATGTTTGACTGTAGGGAAGGTGTTCTTTCTTTGAAGGCTTCATTTTGTTTTCTGTAAACATAGAGATGATGTGCTTTACCAAAAGCTCAAATTTGGTCTCATCTGTCCACAGGACATTCTCCCAGAAGGATTTTGGTTTGTGCAGGTATGTTTTGGCAAACTCCAGTTGGGCTTTCTTATGTTTCTTAGCAGTGGGGTCCTCCTGGGTCTCCTACCATAGAACCCCCTTCCAATGAGTTGGCTACGGATGGTGCGAGTTGAAACTGTCTTTTGGACAGGTCAGCCTGAAGGTCAGCTTGAATCTGTTTGGCAGTTGATCAAGATGCTTTCTCCACCATTCAAACAATCCTTCGCTGCAATCTTCGATCATATTTTCTTTTGCGGCCATGTCCAGGGAGGTTGGCTATAGTGCCATGGGCCTTAAACTTCCTGATAACATTGCGTACGGTAGACACAGGAACATCAAGGTCTCTGGAGATTGCCTTGAGATTGTCCATGCTTGGCTACAATCTTGTGTCTGACCTCCTCAGACAATTCTCTGGTTTTCTTTCTTTTCTCCATGGTCATTGCGGTACACATAGTGACACAAAACAGCAGAATGACTCCTTTTCATTCATTCATTTGCGTTTATTTAAATCATTAAACACTGGACAAGGCAGTCCGAAGACTGAAATTTGTCAAGTTTACAATAATAAAACAGTATCTCATAAAAGTTACAAATATATATATATAAATAATAATCATCATCATATAAAATTACATTAATATACATATTATGTATCAAAATAAGTATATAGAATAAACAAACATACAAACAAACATACAAACATAAACAAACATAACGTCATTAAACAACAATAATTAAAAAATTCTACCAACAAAAATAAACAAAAGTAGCAGAAAACTTAAGAAGAACAACAAACATATGGTATGCATGTAACTGATTTTGTGCACCTACATCACAGAATTAAGCATTTCAGTCAAAAAAGGAATTGTTGAATTCTTGTATCTTTGAGTCTTACTCAAAGTTTTAGGTAGGTCAAGATGTTGAGCATTTCTGAGTTGCATATTATATCGAGACACAGATTGTCGGGTAAGAGGAAGAATGTCACGGTGATGATCGCATTTTAGAAGACCAAGTCCGAATTTCATTCCTGCGTTCACTCAACAACGGTATACCAAAATGACGAAGTTGTTGCGCGTAGGACTGAATAGATGGGTACGCAATAAAACGGAGCGCACACTTCTGGAGTCGGTCAATCTCATCACTCTGTGCCCTTGTAAATGCCAGAACCCCACACAGGCACACCAAACTCCAGCAAAGGGCGAATCCTTTTCTCTATTCAAACTGGTTGAATGAGTAATTTATATATTGCAGGCACCTGCAACTCACCACAGGTGAGTTCAACTCCAAAGTAAAGGAGAATCACCGGCTTGAAATCTAATTATTTCTAACTTCCAAAAGGTGCCAATAATATTGTCCGGGCCATTTTATGATTTCTGTGTGGAATAAGCTTGGCGGGAAAAATGCCTCAGTGCACCCTCGTTCATTTGACCGTGCTCGTTGGCGCGAAGCGAACTAGCAGGCATACAGCTCGCTCTTCCAGCCGCGCCTGTCCTCACGATCTCTGCATGGAAAACCCACAGTTTCCAGCCCATGGCTCTTCCTCCTCACGACCACTAGCAAGATGTCCGAACACGGCCGTTCATGATGGTGTCCAAAATCAGAAGGGGTGACAAGATGTCGGCACCTGACCGTTCACGATGAGATCCACAACGAGAAGGAGAAAGAGCAATAGCGACCGTTCACTAACAGTTCCAAAACGAGAAGGCACAAGAGAAGAAAATGTCAGCCAGAGCGTTATTTTATCGTCCAGGCTCTGATGTCATCTCAACACGTCCCCGTGTCCGACCCTATCAGCGAGTTCCATCTTACCCGTCTTTCTGTCAGTCAAACCCCGGACCAATCACTGCTCTTCGGGGCGTAGCTCTCAGCCTTCCTGTGCCTGTGGTGATGTAGCGGCCGTGCCGCCAGCGGTTTTGTTTGATGCCTGATTTCCGGTTGGTTTTTAATTACTGTGTTTAATGGGAAATTTCTGGCTAGGTGTCTAGTGCGGTGTAATAAGGAACAGAGGAATAAATTACACAGGCAATTACAAACAGGGGATCAATTACCCATAATCCATCGCTAATTAACAACCCCCACCCCTCTGATGAGGACGAAGATACACTCTTCCACAACACACAGTCTACCAGATCCCTACTTATTACATGGGGCATCTTCTTCTTCACAACAGTCGAAGCACACTAATCTATACAATCTACCTGGATTAATGTATCCCTACCCCCCACAAACGTAAAAATACATACATACATACATGTACATACATACATACACACACATATATATACACACACACACACACACACACACACACATATATATACATACACACACACACATATATATATACATACACACACACACATATATATACATACACACACACACATATATATACATACACACACACATATATATATACATACACACACACATATATATATACATACACACACACACATATATATACATACACACACACACATATATATACATACACACACACATATATATATATATACATACACACACACATATATATATATACGTGTATATATATATAAATAACAGCAGTGTCTGTCCATCTGTCCATCCATCCCGAAACTACTCTCTCAATTTTGGGGCTGGGCCTGCAAAGCCTTCTGCAGAACGTTCTGTGGTCTCAGCAGTAGTCCTAGCAGGTGTCCCATTAGAAAATGACGGGAGGGTTTCCACCTGTGACGTTCGCGTATTCGGCATTTGCAGTTTCGCCATTGACCGCGTGTAGAAACATTTGGCTGCAGTAAGTTTTTTGCCCAAGTCCTTCACGAATTGGCTGTCCATGACTCGGTTTGCCTGAAGGTGGCACAAGAATGTGGAATTTATTGGTTCATGGTTTAGCATTCGCTGTTTTCACATTGTTTGTTTGCTGCTGGCCGCCCACCCGTGCATGGCACGGGTACCTTGCTAATGTATATATTAAAATATAAATAAAAAAAGTTTATTTGTTTGTGCGTTTGTTCATTTATGCATTCGGACCCTGCAGGAACCAGTGTAACCAAACTTTGCATGGCCTCCTCTTTCATCCAGAGGAAGGTGAAAGGGCTACGTTTGGATCAAAAAAGTCAACCCCAGGTAAAAACAGATAATTGGCTTCAGGCCTCCATCGAGTCTTGTGCTGATACACTACCTGGGTTTTTTCCCAGGAGAGAACGAGTCACAGGCGTCTTATAATAAACCTGGAGGTGTAATGTGCTGTGTATCTCTATTGGCATGAGTGAAGCCAATTTAAAGTGCTCCGGCAGCCATTTTGGCATGCCGATATTTCTGATGTGGTAGATTCAAGTTTCATTCCTGAAATCTTTGGTTTCGTCAATTCTACTGTGATTTCGTGCGATATTCCTCGAAAAAAATCACAATGCCTCAGTGTGCAGCATTCGTTTGCATGAACGCCTCTGGCAAGGGCTCAAAACCGTCTTTCCATCGTTATGTTTGATGAAAAAAGTCGACGATGACGAATCATCAGGCCTGGATTAACAATGGAGCCTGAGTAGCATAGGAAGGGGCCCTTCATCTTGGGAAAGTTGACATCGGAAAGTTAACTCCCCCATCCCATCCTCCTGGGGGCATGTTCCATTGCCAATCAGCTTGCTATCGCTTGGGAAACCAGCTGTTCCTTATCAACTGTTTCATTGGAGTTCTTGCTCGAGTGCTTAAGCCACTTGGTGAGCACGCTACAAGCTGATTGGTAATGGAACACACCCCTGCTCCCTCCTCCTGCTATGCCACCTATATATCCACAATCTCCAGCTCTATTATATTATATTATATGCAGGCTGCCAGGATGGCCTAAAGGTATGCACACTCCCCTCTAAGCCAATGTATATAGCCTGGGTTTGAATCCCAACCCAGCTATAAACTGTCATTCACAGCAGGGTGATTAATCATTGTGTGTGCCATCCCTCAAATGGATGTGAAAGTGGGTGTCTCATCTATCGGCATTAGTTGGTGGACGTTAAAGATCCCACAACGTCCTTCGTGCAGAGTGGGCCAGATTTCACCGGCACCATGAACAAATTTCAAATTCCTGCCCTATCTACTGCTGGGAAGGCAATGGCAAACCACCCAGTTTAACCATTGCCAAGAAACTGCTTTGGCAACACCAACGCACGATAACAGAGTACACATCACAAAGCGAATATCTATATGGTGATCCTCCAAACACCTCCTAACTGTTGATCAGCAGGCCAGAGACAATGCATTTGTGTGAAAGATGCTTGTTGCTAACAGGTCATGCAGCATTTGCTGTTATGGGACTCAACCTGTACATTGTTGCCAAATCAAGTTGTGGGTTTGGTATTATACATACACATATATTAATGCATAGATTTTGATGCATATATTCACTCTTTCTTGTGAGTTACAAGCATATTATGGAAGTTTATGTGTTTGACTCCAACCTTGTGCCATCCTTTGAGTGGCCATTTCCTCTTCTTCAGCAGAAAGCCTTCATGTCTTTGTGGATTTTCCATGTTTGGGCATCCAAGCTTAAGTCCCTCGATGACATGCACCCCTTCCATGTTCTATAAAGTAGCACAGAGGCAGAATGCAATAAATCTGCACCGAATAATGTAATACATTACCAAAGACATTTGCCCATGCAGTTAGCCATGCACTATACTTGCAGTTTCATGACAGATCTGTTTTGATATATCAAAATGGTGCTTTAAAGTAGTTATGAAATAGTACATCCTTCATAGCTACAATTGGCCAATTCCCAGTCCAAGCAATATACTCTGGACTATTTTTTCATACATTGGCCTATAGTCCATACCTACTCATGAGACACGAATACTGATAGGAAATATGCAAAAAAACACTTGAGAAAATGTATCCTTGAAAGACAAACATGGCAGTTCGAAAAGGTGGAATAAATATTTTGTAAGTCTCACCCAATGTAGAGACACAGGACCAATGACTTACAGATAGTCTCAAAACCTATAACTTTTGTTATGACTTATCTGAGGACTTGTTCCATCCACCAGCTAAATCTGATGCCTCAAACCTCAAAGGGTGCGAATCTGAATGCATGACACAAAAGTGCATTTAACCCTCGGGTCCAATGGACCCGGCTGCCCATAGAATGCCTCCGGGCCATGCATCCTAGGGTTAAGCAAGTCATACAATACGGATTCTTACATAATTTAAAGATTCCAGCGAAAGGCAAGGAATATTTATGTTGAGTTGTGAGCCCTGCAAACGATAACCAAGGCAACAATAGTGCTCCTAGAATGTTAGACTTTTGGCTTCACCTTCAGCAGAATCCTTGACTTCCTATGCATACTCCTCCACCACGTCCATAAAAGACATAGATGCTCCCATAAATACATTCATCAAACATTTTTTGAATTTCATTTTGCAATTCTGTTGTGGATTTTCTCAGTGTATTATCCATAGCAAACTACTCTCCATTTCATATACCCATTCACTTTTTTGTATACAAAATGAAGGCTCGTGGAAGAGCTAGAACACAGAATGAACGAGAACGGATTCTAGAACACAGAATTAACGAAATGGTAGAGAGCATTCCTCCGCTAGGATGAACAGTTTACATTTTGTATCCCACCGATAGGTCGGATCTGGATCCGGACCTGAACCAAAATCTAATCAGCTTGTTCTTCTCACCTATCCAACTCGTCCACCACGTTTTGTCACAAGTCGTCCACAACATTTTGAAATTTCATGCTATACAACATTTTGGTCCTAACGCTCAATGGTGAAGAATCATTTTAAAAATTTTTAAAAATTCGTATCCAGATCCGTATTCGGATCTTCACCAAAATCGAATTGATTCGTCCTTGTCCCACACACAACCTGTCCACCAGGTTTCATCTGAATCCGTCCATAACTTTTTGCGATATCGTTCTATATATCATTTTGGCCGTATCACTCAATGGCGAAGAATCACTTAAAACATTATCCGATACAGATCGGAATCCAGATCTTCATCAAAATCTAATAATTTCGTTCTTGTCACACATCAAAGCTTTCACCAAATTTCGTACAAAACCATCCAAAACGTTTTGAGATATCTTGTTCATAACCAAACAAACAGACAAATAGACAGGAGTAAAAAACATAACCTCCATCATCCTTCGGTACAGATCGGAATCTGGATCTTCATCAAGATCTTATCATTTTATTCTTGTCACACACCCAACCTCTCCATCAATTTTGTCCAAATCCATCCACAACTTTTTGAAACATCCTGTTTACAAACAAACAGAGACAAACAGACAGACAGGGGTGAAAACATACCCTCCATCCACCTTCGGTGGCGGATGTAATAAAAATCTACATATAATGCAGCGAAATTATGTTGTACGTATGTTGTATGTTTCATCTACTCCGAGACAATTTGACCGAGGAAGCTGAATCTTTCAGGGATTAATGAGGGCACCCTAAAGTTGTACCTGTGCAAATTTTGTTTCATTCCATCAAGTTTTGAAATAAAGAAACTTTTTTTCCCCCAAATTGGCATTTTATTCCTTTTGGAGAAGGTGGAGGGAGTGAAATTGGAATTATCCGATCTATAAAAAAAACTACAATGTATTATATATGCACATAAGCAGTCCGCATGTTTTTGCTTCATATATGTAACCCGGATTTATTTTTCATTTTCGGGAGCAAACAAACAAGGCAGTTGTCTGTTGCCTGAACACCGCCCATAAGGGGATGTGTCAGAATAACGCGTTACATGCTTGGAGCACAATCGTCCGTAGGGCAGGTATTCTGCTACGGTATTAATAACCATTAACATAATATTATGACCCCCTGGCTGCTCCCGTAGGAAGTAGGTGCTTCTAGTCTATATATAATGGAGCAAATGTGTACAATGTATCTCGGCCCAGCTATTAATGGCATTTTTATAGCGTCTATCTGTGTTGATTGTGTTCCTGTTTGAGCATAATAAAATTAATTGCATACATTGCCCAGCAAAACATAATTTACAATGGTAATGTATGTGTGTCAGTGTGTCAGTGTGTCAGTCAGTGTGTCTCCTCCATAACCCAAAAACCATGAAAGATAGCGGCTCAAAACTTTGCATGCATACTAAGGGAACTCCAAAGGAGTGCATGAATGAAAACCGGGTGTTTGGGTAAATGAAAACACTCCTTTTGAAAATAATTAACAGCTTACCTTCATGAAAGACAAATGTCATATCTTAGCAAATACAACAATGTATGGCATTATAATTAATGGCTTACCTTCAAGAAAGGAAAATATCCTATCCTAGCAAATATAACAATGTATGCAATATATCCTAGCATATACAACCCACCACTTCACTGACAGGAATATTATGAGAGGGGAAGACAGTGATGAGGGAGTGTGGGAGGAGTGGGGGGAATGAGGGGGAGGAGAGAGAGGAGTGGAAGGGGGGAGGGGAGATGAGGGGATGGGGAAGACAGGAGGGAGAGGGGAGGGGAAAGAGGGAAGGTGGGTGAGAGGAGAGAATGAAGGGGAGGGGGAGAGAGTAGGGTGAGGGAAGGGCAGGGAGGGAAGAAGGGATGAGAGAATGAAGGGGAGGGGTAGAGAGGAATGGTCTTGGTCATCTTATTTTGGTTTTAATGGTGTTTTCAGAGCCGTTAGGCTCTATATACGCCACGCATCTAAACATTTCGGCTGAAGCCAACAAGTATGGGGGACTTTATATTATTTGACACGTTTCTTTAATAATTTTTTTTTAATGATTTGCAGAGTCGTGGGTGCTTCTTGGCTCAGTCGGCACAGTGTATCTAATACACATTACGAGCTTATCCCCATCTCTCGTGCAGAGCGTAAGAGGCACACACTCGGTCGGTCTCCTGTACACAGGTCATTGTTTGCAGATGTGTTCCAAATCTTTGGGAACCATACAATGCTCGTGACACCCTATCCTATGTAAAAAGGAGTTTACAGCACAATGTCCGAGTCTGAGCCTGTAGAGGATTGGCTGGGCTTTTCGGGAGAATCGAGGAAACAATACAGAGGATTCAACCAAAGGGTGGACCTTATGGCATCATCTCCCCTTGGTGGAGGTCTCCCAAAGGAATTGCCATTTTTTGTTGATATGATTCCTAATTACATTCAAGAGTTCTGACGAGCCTAGAGGGATTGGGGTTTTGAAATTCTGAATGCAGGCCTCATTGCCTCCAATGCCCACATGGACAGGGATCCAGCATAGGTCAATGACCATGCCTCTCAAATTAGTTGTGTAATGAGGTGAAAGACCTCAAGAACAAAGTCATACCTGCAACCAGATTGCAGGGACTCCATCGCCTTCAGAGAAGAGAGAGATTCTGAAAATATAACTGCGCTATGGGGGTTGAAGTTAATTATCCATTTGAGGGCCAAATCGATGGCAAATAATTCAGCCGAGAAAACCGAAAGTTAATCAGAAAGTCTAACAGACATTATTACCTTGAAGTCTGCAATGCAAAAAGCAGCCACTGTTCTCACTAGTACAGGGTCTTTAGAACCATCTGTGTAGACATGTAAGGATTGGCTCATTTGTCTTCTTCTTCTTTTTTTTTGTATACAAGATCGAGGCTCGTGAAAGAGCTAACATTAATCGCACAAAAAGTCAAACCGACACATAAGACACAAAAAATAAGGGGAGCGGTTGACAAGATGGGGAGAGAGGTAGTGTAGCAGCATAGCAAACCTGTTGTGCATTTTGTGATACAAGCACCAAATTTGGCACAAATGTACATTAATATGTTGCGAACATTTTCAGATATTGGGCCACTTGAAATTCCGTAATTTTTTTTTTCAAATTTTTTCAAATTTCGTAATTTCAAATTTTTCGGGTGACACCGTCACAATTTCGGTCTTCGAGGCCGGCCGATATAGTGGGGCGGCTTAGCCCAAATATTCAAAAGAATTGTGCATTTTGTGATACAAGCACCAAATTTGGCACAAATGTACATTAATATGTTGCGAACATTGTGTGGTCAGCAATGAAGACGAGAGTCTGAATTACATGTATGCAAAAGACCTTGTGAACCAGTGAAGCAAATACACGGGTAAGCATGAATTAAATCTAGGGCATGATATAATTTCCATGATGTTTACCTCTACACTCAATGGTGGAAGGAGGTAATGTTTTGATCCCAGCTTGTCTGTATGTCTGTTTGTCTGTTAGTCCACAAAATTCCAGACAAAGCTTGTAGTAGTGGTAGTTGTAGTGGTAGTGGTGATAACAGAAATTGTTATATAGAACTGAACTTATATTATTATTATATGCAGAAAATAACTTCATTTCTATATGCCCTGCAGTGGACAGGTTAATTGGTTTATGCACTGAAGGGGTCACCCTGGTGTGCACTGCTGTGTTCTGCCTCACTGAGTTGTTCAGGTATGATGTACTCAGCACAAGCTTCCGGTCGGCCCGGAGGTGGGGGTGCGGGGCCTGTCACGGAACGTCAAAACAAACGGCCTGCCGGGGCCGCCCAAAAGTCGGGCGTGAGGGGCGCGTCCACTAATGGAACGCCTCTCGCTTCCCAGATCGAGGGCCACGTGGTCAGGAGAACCTCGTCCCTTCCGGTCACACTTTGCCTATCAGCCGGCCTCGAAGACCGAAATTGTGACGGTGTCACCCGAAAAATTTGAAATTACGAAATTTGAAAAAATTTGAAAAAAAAAATTACGGAATTTCAAGTGGCCCAATATCTGAAAATGTTCGCAACATATTAATGTACATTTGTGCCAAATTTGGTGCTTGTTTCACAAAATGCACAATTCTTTTGAATATTTGGGCTAAGCCGCCCCACTAAGGAGGAAGGACACAAACACAACATTTGAGAGCAGGTACATCGGGAGAAATGTGGGATGGGGAGCTTGGTGGGAGGTGGGAGAGGTATAAAACATATGAACACTGCAAGGACTTCCAGGAAAGAAGTTGGAATTTCCGAAAAAAAAAAAAAGTGTATCTGGGGTGATTTAGCGGGGGTAGAAAAGATCAAGATTTTGGACGGGGGAAGACAAGACATGGTGGTGAACAGCTGTTTTGAAGACCTGGAGGGAGGAGTGGGATTGAAAAGAGTGAGGGAGTTTGTTCCAGAGGCGGGAGAAAAGAGGAATGAAAGAGTGAAGGTGAGCAGAGAGTCTTGATTTTGGCAGTTTCACCAGAAGAGGGTTGATGGCAGATCTTGTGCGACCTGTAGGAATATTTGGGGGACAGAGGACAGACAGAGCTGGGGGAGCTAGGTCGGAGAGGAGTCGGTAGAAGACAGAAAGCCCAACAACCTACCTGCGGTGAGTGAGTGAAAGGCCATCGGAGTTAACTTCATCGCAGGAGATTCCAATGATTCTGAAAGCTTTGGTTTCAACAACGTGAAGCCGAGCTAGGTGTGAGGCAGGAGCACCAGCCCAGAGGGGGGAACAGTATTCCATTGAGCTGCAGATGAAAGCCTTGTATGTGGTGAGGAGCTAAGGTGTGCCAAGGAAGTACTTCGCACGACGGAGGATGCCCAGTCGGCGACTGGCTTTGGAGGCCAGCTTGGAAATGTGGTTTTCCCAAGAAAGATCATGGCAGATAGTGAGACCCAAAAGCTTGAGCGACAGAACTTCTTGGAGAGGATTGTTGCGAAAGTAGATGGGAGGGTTTTCCAGTCGGTCCATTCGGAGAGACATTGTAAGAGCGTGAGATTTGTCAGGATTGAAAGACATGTTCCATTTGTTGTTTGACCAGTCTGTGATTTTGTCCAGGTCTGCAGAGAGTGAGGAGGCTGCAGACTGCCGATCTGAGGGATGAGGAATGGAGAGGCAGATAGTGGAGTCATCAGCAAAGAGATAGAGAGGATTTTCCAGAGAGACTGAGAGATCATTGATAAAGACCAGAAATAGCACAGGGCCCAGAACACTACCTTGGGGAACTCCAGCCAGACAAGGCAGGGGAGATGAGAGAAATCCATTCAGGGCCACACGTTGCCTACGACCCGAGAGGAAGTCCACAAGCCATGAGTGGACATTTCCATGGATACCATAGGAGGAGAGTTTGGTGAGCAGAGCTGGATGCCAGACCGTATCGAAGGCACGTGATATGTCAAAGTGAGACAGCTCTGATTTCCTGTTTGGCATTGAGGACCTCCATCCATTGTTGAGACAGCAGAAGCAACATGTCCAGAGAAGAATGACCTGGTCTGAATCCAAATTGATGATCAGAGATCAAGCCAGTGATTCCATGACTTTGCTGATAATTGGAAGCTTGGCTGATTGGTCTGTCATTGCAAGGATCTGTTTTTGCACCTTTTTTGTGTAAAGCGGTAATGTTTGCTGATTTCCAAGATTCTGGCAGATGACCTTGAGCAACAGAGAGGGTGAAAAGAACAGAGAGAGGGTGAGATAGAGCGGCAGAGCAGGATTTTAGGACCAGTGGGCTGATGTCGTCTGGTCCAGTTGCAGAATCAGTCGAGGTTTGACAAAAACTTCTCCACCTTGTCAGGAGAGAAGGACACAGAGTCCACGAGCAGTTGGGTTCCACTGGGAAAGGTGGGAACAGAGAGAGATGGGTTTGGGACACAAGATTTTGAGGCAAACACAGAGTTGAGGCATTCGGATTTGTCACGTGCGGTGTCAACTGTGTAGCCATTTGAGGTAAGGGAGGGGATGGGAGGGGAACAAACACCAGAAACGGAATTGACCAGATGCCACCAGGATTTGGAGGAAGGAGACAGGTTTGAGAGTTCAATCTTGAGTGTGGAGAGATAGTGCCTCCTGGCACTCCTGAGGGTAGACACACACTTCTTCCGAGCTTGGTGGAAGGAACTGAGATTGCCTTCAGTTGGATTTGCCTTCCAAGAGACAAAGGCAAGTTGTTTCAGGGCAACTGCCTCACCACAAGATTCAGTGTACCATGGACGGGAGGAAGTGTAAGACAACTGAAGACGAGATGGGATAAATTTGTGCATGAGAGAGAGCAGTTTGCTTTGGAAGAATTCCCAGGACGAATTGATGTCAGAGGCAGTGGAGATGGGAGACCAGTCCAGATGATTGATGGCTGCTTGCAGCCCGTGCCAGTCGGCCTGAGTGAAATGCCAGACACGTCGGCGCTGAGGAGGCTCTCTGAGAATGGCCAGAGAGATGTCCACTTTAACAAGCACATGATCAGAAGAACCGATTGGAGTAGAAGAGCAGCAGACATTTGCAGGGAAGTTTGTCATAACCAAGTCCAGAAGAGAAGATACTCCATTGACTGAGATCCGGGTCGGGAAATTGGCAGATTGTGTCAGTCCCAATAAGTCGCAGAAGTCCTTTGCTGAGGTGCAATGGCTGGTGAGAGATGAACCCACACCCAGCCAGCTGGCATGATGACAGTTGAAGTCGCCACATATGAGGAAGAGAGAGTTGGGATGAGTTGATAGAAGTTAGTCCATGTTGTCCGACAGCGAAATGTAAATGGAGTCATCACTGTTTGGAGGATGGTACAGAACACATATGAACAAAAGGTGGGAGCGGAGAGGAAGCCGTAGCCAGAGGTACTCCTGGGGGTGGGGTGGAGAGAGGGCAGTGCAAGGAGAGTGAGGAAGAGAGTTTTTGATAAAGACAGCCAGCCCACCACCAGAACAAGGCTCAGGTCTATCATCCCGGAGGAGGGAGTACCCAGGAAGAGATATTAAGGAATCAGAGACATCTTGAAGGAGGAAAGTTTCTGTTAAGCAGATCAAGTCTGGATTGTCAGAAGCAACCTGAATGGAGAGATCGATCAGGTTTGAGCAAAGGCCCCGGATGTTTGAGGTCCATGCCGTTATTGAGGAGAGAAGGGGAGCATCGGGTGCAGGACAGGACAGGGGAGGGGTAGGGTCAGATGAAGGATGAGAGCGGGAGGTAGGAAGAGCAGTTGATAGTGTGTCAGAGATTACAGAAGAGTTACAAGAAAGGGAAGGATGAGGAGGACGAAAGGTTTGATGGTGATGGGATGAGGCACAGTGAGGGGTTGTTTGAGGGGGGGCAGAGGAAAGTAGAAGGTTGGGGGAGGTGGAGGTATGAGATAGAAGGGAGACGAAGTGGGGAGGCGGCAGCTTTGAGAAGGAGGTGGGAGGGAGAATTTGGGAGGGATGGTTGGGGGGGAGATTTGAAGGGGAGGGGTTGGGGGGGAATTTTGAATGGGAGGGGCAAGTGGGGAGTTTAGGAGGGGAAGGGCAAGGGGGGAGTTTAGGAGGGGAGGGGCAAGGGGGAGTTTAGGAGGGGAGGGGCAAGGGGGAGTTTAGGAGGGGAGGGGCAAGGGGGAGATTTGGAGGGGAGGGGCAAGTGGGGAGATTTGGAGGGGAGGGGCAAGGGGGGAGATTTGGAGGGGAGGGACAAGGGGGGAGTTTAGGAGGGGAGGCGCAAGGGGGGAGTTTAGGAGGGGAGGGGCAAGGGGGGAGATTTGGAGGGGAGGGACAAGGGGGGAGTTTAGGAGGGGAGGGGCAAGGGGGAGTTTAGGAGGGGAGGGGCAAGGGGGTAGATTTGGAGGGGAGGGGCAATGGGGAAGTTCTTCTCAAGGTTGCCAGTTTTTTTTTAAAGGCTAAATTAGCTCTTTCATGAGCCTCGATCTTGTCTACAAAAAAAATAAAAACAAAGGCTGTTGGCCAAATTGATGATTAAAATCAGCCAAATTGCTTTGAGAAGGGCCAAAATTTGAAAAAAACTGCTCCCCACTCACTCCGCCTCCTGCTCCCCTCTCCATCTCCTCATGCTTCAAAGCGATGTTTGGTATCATAATCATAGCAGTTGTCATTTCAGAAAAAAAAGAAAATGAAAAGATGATAAAACCATTTTGTTGGAGTGCATATATAGTAGGTTAGATTTGGTAACCTAGAGTCTTTGTAACCCTTTCTCCTCTCCCCACTCCCTCCACCCTACCCCTCCTCTCCCCTAACCCTCCTCTATTGCCTCTGCTATCTCCTCCTTCACTCCTCTGTCTCCCTCCCTCCAATCTCCCTCCCATTCCCTCCTCCTGCCTCTCCTCCTCACCCCCTCTTTTAATATTACCGTCAATGAAGCAAATAAATTGCATACATTGCCAGTACGCTACATTGCATACATTGCCTGTATGCTACATTGCATACATTGCCTGTATGCTACATTGCATACATTGCCTGTATGCCACATTGCATACATTACCTGTACGCTACATTGCATACATTGCCTGTACGCTACATTGCATACATTGACTGTATGCTACATTGCATACATTGCCTGTATGCTACATTGCATACATTGACTGTATGCTACATTGCATACTTCGCCTGTATGCTACATTGCATACATTGCCTGTAGGCTTCATTGCATACATCGCCTGTATGCTACGTTGCATACATTGCCTGTATGCTACATTGCATACATTGACTGTACGCTACATTCCATACATTGACTGTACGCTACATTCCATACATTGTCTGTATGCTACATTCCATACATTGCCTGTATGCTACATTGCATACATTGACTGTATGCTACATTGCATTCAATGCCTGTATGCTGCATTGCATACATTGCCTGTACGCTACATTGTATACATTGCCTATACACTACATTGCATACATTGCCTGTATGCTACATTGCATACATTGTCATTATCTTTTCACGCCATTAATTTCATATCATTGCCATTCATTTCATGAAGTACCAAAGATCAGGTCATGCGTACAAAAAAAAACTTCCTTGCCACTACTTTAAAGGTCGGGGGAGGCTTATGATTTTCACCCGATCTCCATCAAATTCTGTATACATGCAGCTAGTACCCAGGGTCAGGACATGGGCACTCCCTCCCGCCTTCCCCCCCCCCCCCCCCCCAGAGGGAAGGTAATTTACAATTTTCGCCCATACTCATGCCACAGTGCAAGTGGATTACCAACCCCCTACTGTAGGCAGGAAGGATTATCATCCACGGCACAAAAGAGATTGCCTCATGCCTCATCCCCCTCACTATTCTCCTCTCCCTCCCAAGAGTGCTCCCAAAGGGAGTGGGTGTTTCTAGTAATAATAACAATAACAATAAATAGAATTGCAAGAAACAATGAAGTCTTCCAAACAGTAAGATATAGTGTTGAAAGAAGGATCCATAAGACTCCTATGTCTCCAACTTATTTTCTTTTTTTTCTCTCTTATTACGTATAAACTCTCTAGGGCCTCCATTATCTCCCCTCTATTCTCCAGGTTCCTTTAATTTCTCAAATAAATCTTTCTCAAACTACTGCCACAACACAACCACACTACCTTTGCATATATAATAAGAAAATGGACCCAGAGGGAAAACAGAAATGGTAGCCAACCTTTCTCGGTGTGGGTTGGACAAAACCAGGTTGCACAGGAGGACTTAGAATGCAGATGGGAAGAAATCTCTCCTCTGGCATCTGCTCTGACTGAAAGAAACAAGAACACTTCATTTGTTTGGAATGTGTCAGAGACGGTGTGACTATTGTGACAGTCTACCACTGAATTAGGAAAGAAAATGTTTTCATTGCACTGACTGGAGGAAACTACCCACCAGATACACCGATCCGAACGAAGTAACATGTTAAGACCACCTTCTTTCGTTATTCTACAGTGTTAAAAACACAATCGCCCTCATTTTGCTTCGATTCAATATATGTACTTTGGCCTCCGTATACAGTCACGTGAAAAAGTAAGTACACCCCATGTAAAGTTTTGACTTTTTCAACATATTTCAACATGCAGCTATTTGATCTTCATTTCAACAATATTTTTTTTTTTTTTTTTTTTTTTTTTTTTTTTGTATACTGAATCGAGGCTCGTGAAAGAGCTAACATTTATTTCACAAACAAATCAACCAGACAAACAAAATATACAAAAAGAGGGAGCGGAAGACAAGATTGGGAGAGAAGGGGAAGCACACAGCCACAACATTTGAGAGCAGGGAGAAGTGTGGGAGGGAGAGGGCTTGGGGGCAGGAGGCGTGGGAAGGGGTGGGGGGGGGGGGGCGGGGAGGGAGAAGTATAAAGCACAAGGACATCAAGGACTTCCAGGACAAAAGTTGGTATTTCAAAAAGTGGAATTGGGGTGAAATTAGCGGGGGTAGAAAAGATCAAGGTTTTGGATGGGGGAAGATAAGAGATGGTGGTGAACAGCTGTTTTAAAGACTTGGAGGGTGGAGTGGGATTGAAGAGAGTGAGGGAGTTTGTTCCAGAGGCGGGAGAAAAGAGGAATGAAGGAGTGAAGGTGAGCAGAGAGTCTTGATTTTGGCAGTTTAACCAAAAGAGGGTTGCAGGCAGATCTTGTGCGACCTCTAGGAATATTTGCGGGACAGAGCCCAGAGAGAGCTGGGGGGGGGGGCAAGGCCAGAGAGGAGTCGGTAGAAGACGGAAAGACCACCAACCTGCCTGCGGTGAGTGAGTGAAAGGCCCTTGGAGTTAGCTTCATCGCGGGAGATTCCAATGATTCTGAACGCTTTGGTTTCAACAGCGTGAAGACGGGCTAGGTGTGAGGCAGGAGCACCAGACCAGAGGGGAGAGCAGTATTCCATAGAGCTGCGGATGAAAGCCTTGTATGTGGTGAGGAGCTCAGGTGTGCCAAGGAAGGACTTCGCACGACGGAGGATGCCCAGTCGGCGACTGGCTTTGGAGGCCAGATTTGAAATGTGGTTTTCCCAGGAAAGATCATGGCAAATAGTGAGACCCAAAAGCTTGAGTGACAGAACTTCTTGGAGAGGATTATTCAGAAAGTGGATGGGAGGGTTTTCCAGTCGGTCTTTTCGGAGAGACATCGTAAGAGTGTGAGATTTATCAGGATTGAAAGACATGTTCCATTTGTTTGCCCAGTCTGTGATTTTGTCCAGGTCTGCAGAGAGTGAGGAGGCTGCAGACTGCCGATCTGAGGGATGAGGAATGGAGCGACAGAGAGTAGAGTCGTCAGCAAAGAGATAGAGAGGATTTTCAAGAGAGTCAGAGAGATCATTGATGAAGACCAGAAAAAGCACAGGGCCCAGAACACTACCTTGGGGAACTCCAGCCTGAACAGGAAGAGGAGATGAGAGAAACCCATTCAGGGCCACACGTTGACTACGACCAGAGAGGAAGTCCGCCAGCCATGCGTGGAGATTTCCATGGATACCAAAGGAGGAGGGTTTGGTGAGCAGAGCAGGGTGCCAGACCGTATCGAAGGCACGTGAAATGTCAAGGGAGACGGCTCTAATTTCCTGTTTGGCGTTGAGGACCTCCATCCATTGTTGACAAAGCAGAAGCAGCATGTCCAGAGTAGAGTAACCAGGTCTGAAACCAAATTGATGATCAGAGATCAAGCCATTGGAGAAGAGGAAAGATTTCATATCTTTGATACATAAAGGTGATATAATAAAAAAAAATATCATGAAACATTTACATTTTGTAGTCCATTGTATAATTTAAATAAACATAAATGTAAATTTCGCATGTGGAAAAAGTAAGTACACCCCTACATTTATCACTACTTCAAATACCTAAAATTACAATCAGGTGCACCAGCTCAGGTGCAAATGATTAGAACATCGTTAGAGAAGATCTTGGAGGAACCTGTCTTATTTAAACCTCAGACATTTAATTTGGTTTGCTCTTTGTTGTTGAAGTGTGCAGCGTCACCATGCCTAGATCAAAAGAGCTCTTTGAGGCCATCAGAAAGAAGATTATAGATGCCCACGAGTCTGGGAAGGGATTTAAAAAGATCTCCAAACAATTTGAAATCAATCATTCGACTGTCCGGAAGATCATCTACAAGTGGAGAAGATGCCAAACAACTGCCAACTTGTTCTGGCCAGGCCGCCCCAGCAAGTTCAGCCCGAGAGCAGACCGCAAGATGCTGAAAGAAGTCTCTATGAACCCCAGAATGTCATCACGGGACCTACAGGTATCTCTTGCCACTGTTGAAGTCAAAGTGCACGATCGAATCCACTATGAATTCTTCATTGTACCAGAGGGTGCTTGAGGATAATGTGAGGCCATCTGTCGAAAAGTTGAAGCTCAACCAAAGGTGGACCTTGCAACATGACAATGACCCTAAACATACCAGTAAATCCACCAAGGAATGGCTGAAAAGAAAGAAATGGAGGGTTCTGCAATGGGCAAGTCAAAGCCCGGATCTAAATCCCATCGAGATGTTGTGGGGGGATTTGAAATGAGCTGTGCATGCAAGAAACCCCTCAAACATGGAGGAGTGGGCACAAATTTCTCCCAGTCGATGTCAGAGACTGGTAGACAGTTATAAGAAACGCCGACTTGAGGTTGTTTCTGCAAAAGGGGGCAATACCACCTATTAGAGCCAAGGGTGTACTTACTTTTTCCACATGCGAAATTTGCATTTATGTTTATTGAAATTATACAATGGACTACAAAATGTAAATGTTTCATGATATTTGTTTTATTATATCACCTTTATCTATCAATATTGTTGAAATAAAGATCAAATAGCTGTATGTTGAAATATGTTGAAAAAGTCAAAACTTTACATGGGGTGTACTTACTTTTTCACGTGACTGTATTTAATTGTTATACAGATTCCAATTTTGCTCCACACAAATGGTGAACATAAAATAAAATAACATGCAGTGTATCATAATCATCTTTGAGGACCAAATATAATGGCTGGTAATGGAGGTGAGATGTCATAGTGGTGCCCCAAATTCAATTACATGATGAGGTACATTGTTATTTCATGCAAAAACTCTCTATAATCCAATCCGTAATTATTTTACAATAGCAGTCACCCATTGAAAAATCAACGACCCCAGATGCTTTGAATAAGGTAATTTCACATTTTGAAGCTATTCATGATAAAATAATTGATTGAAAGAAATTGAATTGTGTAATTATAACAGAGAATATAACTCATTAAAAAAAAACCTTCCCTTGCCGCTCCCTTAAAAAGAGGGTGTTTCTAGTAGATTGTAATATATCACCAAAGCATATTTCAGTTGAGGTATATCGTAGTAGATCATGGTAGCATATTTCAGTTGAGGTATATCGTAGTAGATCGCTGCAGCATATTTCAGTCGAGGTATATCGTAGTAGATCACCGAAGCATATTTCAGTCGAGGTATATCATAGTAGATCACCGTAGCCTGGTGTTGGCTTAGCGGTTAGGGTGCCGGCTTGGGATCCTAGGATCCTGGGTTCGAATCCCGGTCGATTGCTGAATTAATGCCAGGGGGGTTGACTCAGCCTGTCTTCCTTCCGAGGTCGGCAAATTTGAGTACCAGCTTGCTGGGATGAATGATCCCGGTGTGTACCCCGGTTTAGAATAGGTACACCGTATCCCTGCGCATCGTAAGAGGCGATTAATGGTTGGCGTCAGGAAGGGCATCCGGCCATAAAAACATTGCCTCAAACAGGGAACCATGATTGTCATGGGGCCCGCAAGGCTAACCCCCGCTCTTGCGGGGAAAATGGCCTTAAAACGATCATTCACTCATCACCGTAGCATATTTCAGTCGAGGTTATCATAGCAGATCACCGTAGCATATTTCAGTCCAGGTATATCGTAGATCACCGTAGCATATTTCAGTCGAGGTATATCGTAGTAGATCACTGAAGCATATTTCAGTCGAGGTATATCATAGTAGATCACCGAAGCATATTTCAGTCGAGGTATATCATAGCAGATCACCGTAGCATATTTCAGTCGAGGTATATCATAGTAGATCACCAAAGCATATTTCAGTCGAGGTATATCGTAGTAGATCACCGTAGCATATTTCAGTCGAGGTATATCATAGTAGATCACCAAAGCATATTTCAGTCGAGGTATATCGTAGTAGATCACCGTACCATATTTCAGTCGAGATATATCGCAGTAGATCCCCATAGCATATTTCAGTCGAGGTATATCGTAGTAGATCACCATAGCATATTTCAGTCGAGGTATATCGTAGTGGATCACTGTAGCATATTTCAGTCGAGGTATATCGTAGTAGATCACCGTAGCATATTTCAGTCGAGGTATATCGTAGTAGATCACCGTAGCATATTTCAGTCGAGGTATATCGTAGTTGATCACCGTAGCATATTTCAGGCGAGGTATATCATAGTAGATCACCGTAGCATATTTCAGTCGAGGTATATCGTAGTAGATCACCGTAGCATATTTCAGTCGAGGTATATCGTAGTTGATCACCGAAGCATATTTCAGTCGAGGTATATCGTAGTAGATCACCGTAGCATATTTCAGTCGAGGTATATCGTAGTAGATCACCGTAGCATATTTCAGTCTGGGTATATCGTAGTAGATCACCGTAGCATATTTCAGTCTGGGTATATCGTTGTAGATCACCGTAGCATATTTCAGTCGATCACCGACAACGATGACGGACACAAAAATCGAAATATTGTGCTCCGTAGCGAGCAGGGCCCCCAGTCCATCGGGATGGGTTACGGTAGGCGAAAGGCAGTGGGGAGGGAGTATATTTTGGTTAACCATGCACTATTTGTGTATTATTATATAGATAAGCACACTCAGACTGCTTCAGCAGTTCTTCAGACCACTCAGACTGCTTCATGCTTAATGGTTATTGAAATGTTTGTGCAAAGTGCAAAATGGAGGTGATACTCAGGGAGAGACTCAGAGAATAAGTATTAAGAACATTGAAATTCATTAATATGCACCTGGCTATTGGTTTGTATCATTTCTGAGTGTGGAAAAGTGGTTAAACCATTGATGCATTACCTGGGATAGGCAGGAAATTAGTATTTGACTATTATTTTAGCATTTAGCAAACAATGGCCTTTTCTTTTCCTTTTTCAAAGGTCTCCACTTCCTTTTTTAATGGCCCTAATTAATATCATGTTATTCTAGGGTCGGCCACAGTGGATAGCCTAGCCCAAGGCTTTCACCAACCGACTGGTGAGCCTAATGTTCAACTGGAGCTCGTTAGGGGAGGACTTTGGAATTTGCTGAGAGTGGTGTTTATAACTCGTCTACTCTTTATACATTGTTGAAGATCATATAAAGCTAACACACAGAACATATAATAAAGGGAGCAGGAAACAAGAGTGGGTGGGAGAGGGAACCACAGCAACAGTAGGGAACAGTGACATTAGGAGATCTATGGAAGAGAGAGAGCCTATGCGGGGTACACGGGATAAACGTGATGGACACGAAAGGACTTTCAGGAAAGAAAACAGGGAATTTGAAGAAGGTGGGTTTGGGGTGGATTCACAAGGGTAGAAATCATTGTTTTGGATGGGGGAAGATAAGAGATGGTGAGGAGCAGCTGTTTTAAAGACCTGGAGGGAAGAGTGGGATTGAAGAGAGTGTGGGAGTTTGTTCAAGAGGTGGGAGTAAAGAGGAATGAAAGAGTGAAGGTGAGCAGCCAATCTTGATTTTGGCAGTTTCTCCAGTGTGGGGTTTCTGGCAGACCTTGAGCTTTGTAATTGATACCATGGAATCTTTACCATCAGGCACATGCTTGCAGAAGGGTATCCAGCTTATTGTCCACCCAAGGGATGGCACACATTGTGATTTAACCAACCCACAATTTATAGTCGGCTCAGGAGTTGAAAATTGACTGGACAGTTCAAAGATAAATGTGCAACCTACGCACTGTACTGATACACTTTTTTCCAAAGGTACCACAGGACATAACACTCAAATTTCCCCTCAAAAGGACAGCACACTCAATGACCCAACAGCCTAACTGTGAAACACTTGGGTGACTGAGCCCATGGGTGACATCTGAAAGGTGATTACACTCCCTCTACCCTGTCAGCCTAACACTGAATTAATTCCTGTAGTTATCCTGGCAAATAAAGTTTTCTCCTAATTAGGAACAATGAATGTTAGATCGCATTGCAAGATGGTTCTTAAAAGAAAATTGCCTTGTTTCTTATCAATTCTTTAGACAGACTTCTAAGCTCATCGAGGAGCTAGAAGACAGAGGGCAGAAAGTTTACAGACTGAAAGGGGATCAACGCAGCACAGGGAGACAAAGACATCACATATGAGCGGCAGAAAGGAAAGGGGTAGGAGTAGTTCAGTGAATGTACAAGAGAGCTTGTCTGGTCTGAGGAGAAAGCATGAGATGGCAATGGGTAACAGTAGAAGGGAGGGGAACAAGATAACTACTAGAGGGAGTTGGTTCCACTGACAATGAACGGAGGGATAAAGGAATGGAGGTGGGCGTAGGATACAGCTTGCAGTTGGGGGGGTTAAGCAGGTGTGGAATTCTGGAAGAATATGTGCAACCTGTTCTAGCTGTGTGAGTATGAAGGTAAGAGAGAGTGGGAGGAAGCAGGGCCCCCAGGCCACAGGCTCGCTACGGAGCACCAGACATGAGACTATAGAAAACGAAGAGAGTCCACAAATCTGCAAAGAAGAAGACCTTGATATTTGGCCTCCTGTTCAGATATACCAATACCATGATCGTATTACTAGATTCCAGTTTAAGGGGGACATATACATCCCCTCCGTCCCCTCCCTTACCTCAAACGGCTACACAGCTGACTCCGCACGTGAAAAAGCTGAATGCCTCAACTCTGTGTTTGCCTCTAAAGCTTGTGTCCCAAACCCGTCTCTCTCTCTGTACCCACCGTACCCAGTCGTACCCAGCTGCTCCTGGACTCCGTGTCCTTCTCTCCTGACAAGGTTGAGGAGTTTTTGTCAAACCTCGACTCTGATTCTGCAACTGGACCAGACGGCATCAGCCCACGGGTACTAAAATCCTGCTCTGCCGCTCTATCTCACCTTCTCTCTGTTCTTTTCACCCTCTCTTTTGTTCAAGGTCATCTGCCAGCATCCTGGAAATCAGCAAACATTACCGCCTTACACAAAAAATGTGCAAAAACAGATCCTTGAAACTACAGACCAATCAGCCTGCTCCCAATTATCAGCAAAGTCATGGAATCCATCATTGCTTCGGATATCAAATCCTTCCTCTTCTCCCAATGGCTTGATCTCCGATCATCAATTTGGATTCAGACCAGGTCATTCTACTCTGGACATGCTGCTTCTGCTGTCTCAACAATGGATGGAGGTCCTCAATGCCAAACAGGAAATCAGAGCTGTCTCCCTTGACATATCACATGCCTTCGATACGGTTTGGCACCCAGCTCTGCTCACCAAACTCTCCTCCTATGGTATCCATGGAAATCTCCATGCATGGCTTGCGGACTTCCTCTCTGGTCATAGTCATCGTGTGGCCCTGAATGGATTTCTCTCATCTCCCCTTCCTGTTTAGGCTGGAGTTCCCCAAGGCAGTGTTCTGGGCCCTGTGCTTTTTCTGGTCTTTATCAATGATCTCTCCGACTCTCTGGAAAATCCTCTCTATCTCTTTGCTGATGACTCCACTCTCTGCCGCTCCATTCCTCTTCCCTCAGATCGGCAGTCTGCAGCCTCCTCACTCTCTGAAGACCTGGACAAAATCACAGACTGGTCAAACAAGTGGAACATGTCTTTCAATCCTGACAAATCTCACACTCTTACTATGTCTCTCCGAAAAGATTGACAGGACAACCCTCCCATCTACTTTCTCAACAATCCTCTCCAAGAAGTTCTGTCGCTCAAGCTTTTGGGTCTCACTGTCTGCCATGATCTTTCTTGGGAAAACCACATTTCCAAGCTGGCCTCCAAAGCCAGTCGCCGACTGGGCATCCTCCATCGTGCGAAGTCCTTCCTAGGCACACCTGAGGTCCTCACCACATACAAGGCTTTCATCCGCAGCTCAATGGAATACTGTTCTCCCCTCTGGGCCGGTGCTCCTGCCTCACACCTAGCTCGGCTTCACGCTGTTGAAACCAAAGCTTTCAGAATCATTGGAATCTCCCGCGATGAAGCTATCTCCGAGGGCCTTTCACTCACTCACCGCAGGCAGATAGGTAGGTGGTCTTTCTGTCTTCTACCGACTCCTCTCCAGCCTCGCTCCCCCAGCTCTCTCTGTGCTTTGTCCCCCAAATATTCCTCCAGGTCACACTAGATCTGCCAGCAACCCTCTGATGGTTAAACTGCCGAAATCTCGGCTCTCTGCTCACCTTCACTCTTTAATTCCTCTTTTCTACCGCCTCTGGAACAAACTCCCACATTCCCTTCAATCCCACTCCTCCCTCCAGGTCTTTAAAACAGCTGTTCACCACCATGTCTTATCTTCCCCCATCCAAAACCTTGATCTTTTCTACCCCTGCTAATTCACCCCAGATCCACCTTGTTTGAAATTCCAACTTCTTTCCTGGAAGTCCTGGCAGTGTCCATATGTTTTATACCTCTCCCAACACCCCCCCCCCCCCCACCCCAAGCCCTCTCCCTCCCACAGATCTCTCGATGTCCCTGCTCTCAAATGTTGTGTTTGTGTCCTTCCCCCTCTCCCAATCTTGTCTACCGCTCCCCATGTTATATGTTTTATGTGTCGGTTTGTCTTTCTGTGTGATTAATGTTCGCTCTTTCACGAGCGTCGATATTGTATACAAAAAAAAAAAAAAAAAAAAAAAGCCCATCAACAAGTACCTTGAGGAGATACTTCAAGTTCTCCAGGACATGATAGACAATGAAAACGAGACCAGTGAAAGAAGAAGTGACGCAAGGCAACTGTATAACCGCATGTTGAGTTACGATTTTCTGACTTTGCTCGGATTTTGGAACAAAGTACTCATTCGCATTGACCGTATCCAAAAGAGGCTCAGGATCCTAGCATGAACTTCCACGATGCTGCCCTGGATTTGAAAGCCCTCCGAGATCATTTTGATGATGAAAGAGAAGTGTTGGTCAGTGAGTCACTCGAAGAAGGACTCGGTCTCTGTCAAGAATGGAATATTGAAGTTGAAAGACGTCAGACGAAAGAAACGAATGGCTGATGAGAACTCGAGAGACGCTGGGTTAACAGCCAAGGAGGAAATGGAAAGAGTCATGAAGGGAACACTCGACCGTCTTCACAGAGAAATGGATGAAAGGTTCGCTCGTTTGCACGACACTGACGCCAAGTTTGGGTTCCTCCTCGATGTCGAGGGACTGTGTTACGGCGCCGACAGTAACAACCTAAAGAAGAAGTGCGAAAATTTGGGCGAATTGTACAGCTCTGATGTTGATGGACAGCAGCTATATGAAGAAATTTTGGATTGCAGAATGTTGCTATCAAGTCGGGCCAACATGAAAATATCAAGACCTGAAGAGCTTCTCAAATTAATTGTTCAGTGTGGAGATGAGAACGTCTTCCCCAATCTTCGCATTGCTATTCAGATAATGCTAACCATCGCAGTTTCCATCGCCAGCTATGAGAAATCATTCAGCAAGTTAAAACTAATACTTTCGTATTTGAGAGCCTCCATGGGTCAAGGCAGACTTTGTGATCTTGCTCTGCTGAGTGCAGAAAGAGAAGAAACTGAAAAAACTGAGTTTGAGCACATCATAGACCAATTTGCATCAGTGAAAGCAAGGAAGGTGCAGTTGTAATGTTCATGTAGTGCCATAATTTATTAATTAAAAGATTAACGAGCTTGACTTGTATTTTTGAGCTGATTTTATGGTAAAGTTATCTAAAAGATGGGTGTGAGATGTTTGGACAGGGGCGCAATTTCAGTGCTTGCCATAGGCGCTATTTTCCGTAGATACACCCCTGTGTAGCAATAATAACAAATTGAACTTCACTGTTCCAATACTTATGGAGGGCACTGTATTGTTATCTTAAGTCTTAAAATAGATTTCAAGTGACTTGATGTACAATCTCCCACAATTATAAGGAAGCAGTTGAAATCTGAATATCATTCTAGGCTGTGCAGTGTTGTACAGAGCTTTTACCGAGAATTATATCCCATCGACTAGGCGAAGAGTAGTCCTTCGGCTACTCAACGGGATACAATTGAGTAGTCATTCACAAAGATTAGGCGAGCTATTGCGGGCACCATGGCCAAATTCCTGCCCTAACCAGCAGAGGTCATTGCATCAGCGGCACAGCTGCGCCCTCAGCCAATGATGCTACCTTGCAACCTTGTGCTGCATATGAACGATGATGACGACGACACAATTATTATATTTCATACAATAAATTATCCAAAAAGATACCATTGCATCTTTTCATTTCAATATAAGCAAACCTCAAGTCAAGGTCTCTTTTCAGATCTTGACAAAATTACAAGCCGGTCAAACACTCGGTACATGTCAGTCAATCCTGACAAATCTCACACTCTCAACAATCTCTCTCTCCCTCCGAAAGCACCACTTGGCAACTCCCCCTAACCTCCACCCCTAACCTACTTTCTTATAACAATCCTCTTGACAGAGTTGTCAATCAAACTCTTGAGTCTCACTCTCAACCACAATCTTTTTTTTATTTTATTTTTTTAATACTGAATCGAGGCTCGTGAAAGAGCTGACAACCGCGAGGGAAAGACAGTACAGTGGGACCGCGAGGGAAAGACAGCACAGGGGGACCACGAGGGAAAGACAGCACAGGAGGACCACGAGGGAAAGACAGCACAGGGGGACCACGAGGGAAAGACAGCACAGGGGGACCGTGAGGGAAAGACAGCACAGGGGGACCACAAGGGAAAGACAGCACAGAGGGACCGTGAGGGAAAGACAGTACAGTGGGACCGCAAGGGAAAGACAGCACAGAGGGACCTCGAGGAAAAGACAGCACAGAGGGACCGCGAGGGAAAGACAGTACAGTGGGACCGCGAGGGAAAGACAGCACAGGGGGACCGCGAGGGAAAGACAGCACAGGGGGACCGCAAGGGAAAGACAGCACAGAGGGACCTCGAGGAAAAGACAGCACAGAGGGACCGCGAGGGAAAGACAGTACAGTGGGACCGCGAGGGAAAGACAGCACAGGGGGACCGCGAGGGAAAGACAGCACAGGGGGACCGCGAGGGAAAGACAGCACAGAAGGACCACGAGGGAAAGACAACACAGTGGGACCGCGAGGGAAAGACAGCACAGGGGGACCACCTTTCAAAATGGGTCTTCTTCTTTCGTCTTTCTTTGTTGGCCTCCAAAGCCAGTCGCTGACTGGGCATCCTCCATCACACAAAGTCCTTCGTTGAAAGACCAGAACTCCTATCCACCTACTAGGCCTTCATCCACAGCCTGTGTGGAGAACTGCTCCCCTCTCTGGGTTGACACCCCTTCCTCACACCTTGATCAGCTTGACACCATATTAACGAAGGCCTTTTACGATCATTGAAATCTCACATGATGAAGCTGAGTCTATGGGCCTATCACTTCCCCATGGCAGGCAGGTCGGCGGTCTCTCTGTTTTCTACTGCCACTTTCTGGTCTTGCACCTTCTGCTCTTTTTGTGGTTTGTCCCTCCCACCTCCACTACCTCTCCCCCCAGGTCTATACAAGACACACACACTCTGCCATCAACCCCCTACTGGTGAAACTACTAAAATACAGAATCACTGCTCAACCTCACTTATTTGTTCCTCTCTTTCCCCCTGTGGAGTCAACAACCACATTCTCTTCAATCTCACTCCTCCCACCTACATCTTCAAGGCAGATGTTCACCGCCCTCTCAATCATCCCCCATCAAAACCATGGTATTTTCTAGCCTCGTTAAACCCCACCCCTTCCACCCCCAAGCCCACCTCCTTCAAAATTTCCAGTGTTTCCTTCCTTAGAGTTTGCTTCTACATCCATATTGTCCACCCCTCTGCATCCCCCCTACCCCTATTTCCTCCCCACATCCCTCCATTCACCAACGCCCCCTTTCCCCTTTTTCAACTGTTCCTTTTGTTCTGTTGCGTTCTGATCCATTCCGCATTCTAGCTATGCCTTGAATTTGTATACAAATAAAACAACTTGCAGAATTAACTGTGACAGTAAAATACTTGGCAAGGGCTACCAACTATGAATTAAGATTTCCCATGGTATTTTCTTATTCACTCAATAACTAGATTCACTCAACTATTAAAGCACTTCCCCTGATTACGATATTTGTACATATCTCATCAGTTGTGGAGACCACGGGTGGCAAATTTCCAGGCTGTTCATGCCAACATGCTCCATTGGCTGCCAATGGTTTTAGAGATGAAGACATTTGCATTAGTCCCATTTGATTTATCCTAATCCAATGCACTCTGCAGCTTTTAATCAGGTAGTATAAAGCTGTATAAGTCATTGAATTAGAAAGTCAATAAAGGTCAACCTAGCCCTAACCTATCCCTTGGCAAACTTAACCTCTGAAATATTCAATACAAATACATCTGTGTATGGCCAGCAGCCCTAAATTTGGAATTTATCTTTCGAACATGTAGTTCCCTAAATACCACAAGCCATTATGAGCTGTGTCTATTACGACCCACCTGTCGGCTTTCTCGGCACGATGATTGATTGCTGGGTTGTGATGGCGTCACAGATTGTGAAAGAGATGGTGAGGAATTTTTGGATGCCTTGTCATCACTACTCATTGTGACTGGAGCAAAGCACTCTCAAAAGTGATTACCACGTAGTTGTCACAATAGGCTGTCTTTCCTGCTCGCCAAGAATGCCAAGAATGACTCCCCTCTGTGCCTCAACAAAGCCAAGGATGCCTGCCTGCTCTTCTCAGCAACCACTACAGCACAAAAAAAAAAATCAAAAAAAAATCAAAAACATCATCAAAACATCATATGGGTCCATCAAAATAAAAATATTTAGGATTGCTTTGAAATAATTGTTATTTTGTCACTTTGAGGTTGTCGTAGCCTAACAAATCCAAATTAATGAAATGACTTATGTTAGGGCTTTATGAGAGGAAAAAATTCATTCCATTATCTCAAACATACAGTGCATTCAGAAAGTATTCAGATCCCTTCACTTTTTTCACATTTTGTTATGTTGCAGCCTTATGCTGAAATCGTTTAAATTCATTTTTTCCCTCATCAATCTACACTCAATACCCCATAATGACAAAGGGTAAACAGGATTTTAGAAAGTTTTGCAAATTTATTAAAAAGAAAAAACTGAAATATCACATTGACATAAGTATTCATACCCTTTGCTATGACACTTGAAATTTAGCTCAGGTGCCTCCCATTTCTCTTGATCATCTTTGAGATGTTTCTACACCTTGATTGAAGTCTACCTGTGGTAAATTCAATTGATTGGACATGATTTGGATAGGCACACACGGGTCTATATAAGGTCTCACAGCTGACAATGCATATCAGAGCAAAAACGAAGCCATGAGGTCGAAGGAACTGCCTGCAGAGCTCAGAGACAGGATTGTGTCGAGGCACAGATCTGGGGAAGCCTACAAAAAAATTCTGCTGCATTGAAGGTTCCCAAGAGCACAGTGGCCTCCATCTATCTATCTATAATTCCAGTAATCTCTGTATGTCTGTGTGTTTGTCTGTGTGTTTGTCGTTTGTCTGTGACCGCTGTTTCTCGACAACCACGGGTCCGATATACTTGAAACTTGCCAGGTATATTGCTGGGGACCCGAGGATGTGCCTTTTCAAGGTTTCATATTAATCGGACAAGTAGTTACCGAGCTATGGCGATTTATTTACCAAACTCCGCAAGCCGTTCGCTTTGGACCAAACCATTTCATGTAAATAGAGGGGGGGGGGGGGATTGTCACCGTACTCGCAAGCCGTTCACTTTGGCTTTGCGAATGCACCAAACCATTTCATGTAAATAGAGGGGGGGGATTGTCACCGTACTCGCAAGCCGTTCGCTTTGGCTTTGCGAATGGACCAAACCATTTCATGTAAATAGAGGGGGGGGATATAATTTTAGATATATATATAGTACGGGCATGCCCTAGTAATTATTAAATGGAAGAAGTTTGGAACAACCAGGACTCTTCCGAGAGCTGGCCGCCCGGCCAAACTGAGCAATCGGGGGAGAAGGGCCTTGGTAATAGAGGTGACCAAGAACCCGATGGTCACTCTGGCTGAGCTCCAGAGATCCTGTGTGGAGATGGGAGAAACTTCCAGAAGGACAACCATCACAGCAACACTCCACCGATCTGGGCTTTATGGCAGAGTGGCCTGTCTCACACCCTCCTAGCTTATGCCAAAATATCCCATACTCTAACAACCTCACCCCCTCTCTCCCGCCCCAGTCACCCACCACCCAGCCTCCACCCAATCCCGCAACCTCTCAACCACCCTCTTCCATCCAGCACACACCCAGACTCTCTTCCCCACCCCCGTTCCGCACCATCCCTTCTATTCCAAACCCTCACAGCCTCCTTCCTTTTCCAAACCCTCTCGATGTCGATCCTCCCCTGTCCATAACTGTCTGAACCTCAAACGTCCGAGGCCTCCACTCCAAACTGACAGATACTGCATCTCAATCCAGACGACTGCTGATAAACCTCATGTGTTTAACAGAATCCTTCCTCCCACAGGACGTCCCTGACACCTTAATGCGTCTCCCTGGCTATTGTCTCCTCAGTTCTGATGGGCCTGAACACTGCTCTGATGGCAGAGTTGCACTTTACATCAATAACTCAAATTCGCACTGTCTGTGCACTGATCTTACACCTCCGAACCCCCAGGAGTACCTTTGGTTGTGACTTCCCCTCCACTCCTCCACTCCCACCTCTTGTTTGTCTGTGTTTTCCATCCTCCAAACAGTCACGACTCCACCTACATCACATGCTGTGTTGATTTGTACTCTATTTTCTGTCCTTTAAGCTTAAAAGTGATCTTACACTCCTGGGGCAGCTTGTACAGAAATCACATGCAGGACAAAAAGTACTTTTACGTAAGTTACGACAACATCAATAGGCGGGATTGTACACATTATTTGAACTTCGGATCCTTGCAGCAGAAATGTTGAGATGCCAAAGTTAAAAAGGCAAACTTAAAATTAAGAAGCCAAATCTTTGTAATTTCTGCAAAAGTATACGAATGTACATTGTGAATAAGCGTATCATAACTATGAGAGACAACATTAAATTTGAACAGGCATTTGGGACAATTATGTGCCTACATATGATGACATTAGAATATAGATTTATTTATTTATTTCAGGGGCCCTTTTTAAATGGTCGTATGAATTTATCCATGAGCAGAAACATTATGTCTCTGGATCTTATTGTTGAGTTTGGTGTCCTGCAAGCAATGTTTTAGGACCAACCTCATACTCTAGGTCTACATCAATAATATCTATAGTTCCCTGAAAACTGTTCCATACGATTTTGCTGATGACTCCATCCTGTGCTAAACAGTGAATCACACTTCTCAGAGGCAGGCTACCGCAGAATTCCTGTCTGCAGATCTGGAAAAAAAAAAAACACAAGTCTTTGGTCAATGACCTGGAACATGTTTCAACACAAAAAGTCCCAAACTCCAACTCTGTCCTTCAACAAAGGATCCACCAAGGAACCCTGCTGTTTACTTCTCCTGGAAGAAACCTGGAAGAAGTACAAACGCTGGAACTCCAAGGCCTCACTATCTATCTCCTTCAAAATGTCTTTGAAACATTGGAATCCTTAGGTCAAATCCCAGGATCTGCTCCTTGCCAATCACAAGCAGATTGTTGGACTTTCGTTTTTGTTTCACCACATTTCTGGCTTGTTCTCCCCAACTTATCTTCTCTCTTTCCACCTACAGCCCTCCCTCCAATCCCCACTCCCTCATACTTCCCTCCTCTCTTCGCAGTCCCATATGTTCTATCAGTAATCCATACCTAGTTTCTTTCCACAAGTCTTAGGTGGAATCTCAATCACCTCCATTCCTGATCCCTCTATTCTCCTTGTGTCTATTCCCTCACGCTCTTCCCTACAATCCTTCAAGCGAGCCATTTATCACCACCTCATGCTTTCTCTCAGACCCACCTCAAATCTGTACTCTCACTGACCACATTCGCAACACTCACCTTTTCTCCTTCATTCATTCCTGCCACTCAAACCATTCACTTTTATTGTGCCCATGTGCTTTTGTCTGCCTAGCGTATTTTTACCCATACCAGTCTGTAAAGCTGTTACAATGTCATTCAGCTTTTCCAACAGTCTAGACTTAGAAAAAGTCATAAAGAAAATGCACAATGACAATTCAAACACACAGCATCATACTCTAACTTTATCATCTGAGGTAATTGACATGCTTCAATGCTCAACTGTGCAACATAGACTGGAGTCTATAATAGTTCATAATAGATTTACTGACATATTTCCAAAATTTAAACGCCACAGTTGATGCCTGAACTATCTTAATCCCAACTGCTCTACATGTATTGTCTGTCTCCAAATATATAAAGGAGAAAACGTATAATCATTATTTTCAAATGAGCTGTCTGATGGTCACATGAATGGTGACATAATCAGCTGACAGGGAATCTTAAAGCCACCAACAATGCTGTGGTCTTCAATCTGCTCAAACAGTTGGTTCATCAATGGTATGTCACCATGCTGACAATATGTTGAGGAACTCGTGAAAATAATCATAAAATATTTAAAAAGAGCTCTGTTTCTTATGTGCTAAAATTTGCAATGCCGTTAAAACAAAGAGCACGGCAGAAAAATATTTACAAGAGCAGAGATTGAGGGCCTGCAGGCCAATAGAGGATGAATGGAGTGTTGTCGAGGTACGGGTGGGTGGAGGAGACGCGTACAGTGCACTGTGCAGAAGGAAAAACCGTTTAACGTTTCTCTTTCAGCCTGACCTCTGCAGCCAATGGCTCCTTTGTGAAGCTTGTATGTGAGCTCATTCCAGAAAAGGAGGTGCTCTGGCAAAGAATTTAGCCGTTGAGATGCAATTCTAATTATTGTACAAACCTGAAACCACCCAAGTACCTTATAGTGCGATGCAAAATTGTATTAAATGTAACCATGCATAGGTTGTTAGTATTGAATACAACATACATTGGTGCCAGTATAACGTTTTCAAAATAAAGATACCATACCCTTAAGAAGGGAGATTGGAAGTCCATGGTCTAACATAAAAACAATCAATCAGTGACAGAAATGAAATTTGTTTATTTTATTCTTATTCATATTTTTTTTACCATTTAAAAAAAAGTTTTTTTTATTGAGAAACCAACATGGTCGTATCACAAAAGTTTTAACCATTTAACTAAACTACCACTCTTATGTTTCTACTTTATATGTCAGACTACAGATTTTTAGCAATAGACGCTCACATGAATAACGTTTCTTTATTTAAATAAATATAAGAAGGGTTTAGACCTGCACCAAAATAGATCGGTTTACAATTTAAGGCATTCAAGGCAAAAATAAAAGAACCAAAATATGTATGCACAATATTATTATGAAGTAGTTGGGTATATGTAATGTCACTTTGTCAGGATTTTGTTGGTGATAGCATTGACAAGAAAGCAAAACAATAATTAATGTCACTGCAAGGTAAAATATTGTTACGTTTGTATGGGGTAGACAATGATGACCTTAGAGCCAGGTAGAGTGTATAGATTAGTGTGCTCCGACTGTTGTGAAGAAGAAGAAACCTCGATTTATCATAAGTAGGAAATTTGTGTAGACCAGATGTCTTGTAAGCTCGTGTCTTCGCCCACCATGAGATGGGTGGTGTTTGTTAATTAGCGAGAAATTATGGGTAAATTAATCCACTGTATGTAATTGCCTCTGTAAGTCTTTCCTGTGTTCCTTATGACACCGTACTACGCACCATAGCCAAGCCAAGCAATCGACACCATAAATTAATGACACTAATTAAAAACCAACCGGAAACCAGGCATCGAACACTACCGTGGATAACATTGACTTGGTGAGCACACAGGACAAAAGGTTTGTGAGGCCATGCCTCGAAGAGCAGTGATTGGTCTGGGATTTGATGGGCACAAGGACTGGTAAGATGAGACTCGCTGATATGAGCGGAGATGGAGACATCGTGGCATGACTTCAGAGCCTCAAGTACAAAATAGTTGGAACGGCGGACATTTTCTCTTCTCGCTTCTTCTCGTTCTGGATCCTATAGTGAACGGTTGCTTTTTGGCTGGTCTTGCTCTTTGGCTGGGAGATTGATCATGAGCAGTCGTTCGTATTCCGACATCTTCATAATGATCGTGAGGAGGAAGAGCTACGGACCAACAGCTGTGGGTTCCCGCGCGAGGACGACAAAGATAAGTGCGGCTGGAAGAGCGAACTGTGCATGGAGGCCTAATTTTCCCACCCACGTGCTGCATGGCACAGCGTGTGGTTCCCGCCATGGCCTCATAACAATCTTTGACGATTCCTGACGAGATACACCAGCAGCTTAGAGCTAAGTGCCACAAACCACACATATTTATTTTCCAGTTATTTTATCATTTGTCTGTATTGGGGTCTGTGTGGGAGTGCTCCAATGAAGAATATAGTTTTATCGTGTTTTATTTGTTACCGGCATTTTCATTAACTAGGACGTGCCCGTACGTGGGTGCCCGTTCCTTGCCAAAAAAAAAAAAAAAAATGTCTTCGCCCATGGGCCCATGGGCGTGCCCGTAAGTGCGTGATGTGACCGTACAATGAATGTATCGTCCCGACCCCGCAGCTCGGATGGCGCTGCAGTTAATCGGGCCTGTATCGGCAGAGTTATTATAAACGTGTACTACAATCGATCGTACCTTACAGCGTCTGCTCGCCACGTTCAGCATCAGTACGTCGTCACTATGACTATCCGTAAGTCCGGAAGTGACGTCCTCATTTGACTGTCCGGAAGGTCGCATATCGCAGTTACGATGAATCGCAAAGACCTCATTTGACTGTCCGGAAGGTCGCATATCGCAGTTACGATGAATCGCAAATTAGTTTTAATTAGTTGTAAAACATAGTTTAACGCCAACATAGCGCCAACATAGTTTGCCAACGTGAAATAAATGAATACGCTCTCAAATGTGCCGTCCGAGGCAGAGTCTGTTCGCCACGTTCGGCACACGTGATAGCTCGCTGCTCTCTGATTGGTTGAATCGTTTTTTGGACATAGCTCGGTAACTACTTCTCCGATTAATATTTAGTTTTAAAACATAGTTTAACGCCAACATAGCGCCAACATAGTTTGCCAACGTGAAATAAATGAATACGCTCTCAAATGTGCCGTCCGAGGCAGAGTCTGTTCACCACGTTCGGCACACGTGATAGCTCGCTGCTCTCTGATTGGTTGAATCGTTTTTTGGACATAGCTCGGTAACTACTTCTCCGATTAATATGAAACCTTGAAAAGGCACATCCTCAGGTCCCCAGCAATATACCTGGCAAGTTTCAAGTATATCGGACCCGTGGTTATCGAGAAACAGCGGTCACAGACACACAGACATACACACAGACAAACACACACACACACAGAGATTACTGGAATTATAGATAGATAAAGCCGGTATTTTTGTACATTTTAATTCCGTGTCGGTTTGAGTTGATTTATTGCAGGGTCGAGGTGAAGCAAGTTTCTTGTGAAGAGATCGCCAAGTGGTTTAAGCATTTGAGCAAGCACTCCATTCAAAACCTTTAAGGAATGGCTGGCTTGGCAAGTGCTAGCTAGCTGATTGGAAAAGGAGCACAACCCGAGCTTCTCCCTTTCAGTTTCGTATGAAACAGCAGGAGCGAGTTTCAAAGGTTTGCAAAGAAAAATGCCACGGTAGCGGCAGAAAGGGCCATGTTATTAACCCAACATTTGTGGGTTATATAGAGTACAGTAGGTCTTCGCTCAGTTCTGTAAGTAAACCTTACTTCATGGATGTTGGGATTCCTCCAAATTTCTTCATTTAGTGTTATAAATATCATTAGCAACTGTTAAAAAAGCTAAGCATACATGTTTGTGGTGTATACTATTTTTACTTCCTGTAGAAGCCGTTGCTCCCACAGAAACGCCATTATAACTATAAGCTATTTATACACATTATCACTGCAGGAAAAACGCCTTGGGGAAGTGGGACATTATTAGTACTAGTACCCGACTGCAAAGCCGCAATGAGCTGGCAAAGCCAAAGCCTCTTGCCACTATTTTACCCATCACTATGGCATCAGTAGGTTAGGTAGTTGGTAGTAGGTAGGTGTAGTAGGTACCGTACCTAATTCAAAATGACACCATTTCACATTTGCATTCTGGATGAGATTAAAATTTATAAAATTTCCTTCTTGATTAATTCGGTGAATTCCGTCTCAACTTCGGATATTTCCGGCCGTGAAAAACTATTCCCTGCGGCCGCGAGATTTCTAAAAAATAATTCTTCGTAATTTTAGAATATTTGACGCCGTTTTCAGCCTCCGAAACGCGGTCATAAGCTTTTTTGAAATATTTTTTCAAATGCTCGAATCTCATTGGTTCTGGTAATTGGTGACGATTTTCGTTGAAGATAACCAGGGCCCATACGGGCCCTGGGAACGAGGTTGGTCTTAAAGTATTTTAATTACAAATTAGAGGTGCATAAGATTGTGAATCAAACAAAGACGGGTGAAACAAACTCCTATTGAACTTTTTCTCAAATTTTTATGCATACTTCCGCATCCGCAAAATGGCGGCCTCCATTGAGTGATTTGGTGCGTCAAAGCTTGGAATTCTCAAAGGATCCAGCATAATCTGGTTTTTCAACATAATACGTACGCATTCATTCACAACACCGGCTCCGCCGACTATTAATATTGTTTTGTAATAACATTAACAATATGCGATTATCATACATTTTGTTATTAAAAGCGTCTTTGGAAAAACGCCACGATAAAGCTAATTTAGCATTTATATACACCTCAACGTGCAACCCCATTGACGGCATTGGCGGGCAAACTCGCTCGGGGGGAGAAAACCCACTTGGGGAAGGGGACAAATAAATGCGTTACAACCTTCATTGTGTAACCCTTCGTCATCCTGTCAAGTTTGGTTGAGATTGGATAAGTAACGACAGAATGTATTGGCGTCAAAAATTCATTAGACAGACAGACACAAATGGCGTATTTTAGTATGATATTTAAGACGAGCGTGACATGTTTCTCAATAAATTGAGAATGGTAGAATTTAGAAACATTTCCCAAGTGAATGGCAAGAGCTCATCAGAGCTTCAACTTTTTGTTTCATTAATTATTATTAACACATTTGGAGTACTCTGGATAAACAGTGCCACAGTATAAAACAATATGTTTGCAGCAGATAATGCAGAGATAACAGGAAGTTTCTTCATAGTCTGCATGCCTGATAAATGCTAAGTGCCACGAGTCTCTTCATAGATTAAATTATCCAACACTTGCTTTCATTTGCTCGTTCGTGGAACAAAACTTTGTGATGACACAGCAGAAACAGTATTTAAATCTATTGTTATCCTATTTATGTCTTATCATTGGGAACCAAAGCACAACTAGAAAGCATTTGAAAATGCAAAGCCATCCATGTCTGCTTTGTATTCAGACATCTTCATCTTCTGTATGCTAAACATGATGGAAACAGATTTTTTAAAATACAAGATGAAAATTGACAACTTTATGCAACCTTGACCTTTGACCCTTTGATCTCAAAAAAAAAAAAGTGACTACAAGCTTTTGATCTGTGAACAATTTCAGTGACCCAATATGCAAATTCTTAAAATTTCAGGTCAATTGGGTGAAAGTTGATGATTTATCTGATATTGACCTTTTGACCAAATCATTAATTTGGCTTTTCCATATTCTCATAATGAAGCTTTGTTGAAAATTTGATGACAAAGTTCAAATGGTAAATTGAAATGTCAAATCAATTGGATGAAAATTGATTATCACATTAATGAACAGGTTTAAATAATTAAATTGATATACGTGGGAAAATTACATGCCAGACCAGGAATTCAAACCCAGGTCCTCTGGAAAACCGTACCAGTGCGCTGCCATCTGAGCTATCTGGGCGACTCTAACTGAGCATGCAATTAACCCACACATATGATTGCCACTCTCTTTCCGTCAATGCTTCCGGGGCACTCGCTGCCAACCATAGGAGCACAAATGGCCTGAACACGATAGTGTCTTCCTCCAATGGGGAAACAAATCCATGTCCTCTATTATAAACACCACTGGGGGCGTAGTGAAGTAATTACATTAAGGAACAGGATTAAATAATTAAATTTATATATGTGGGAAAATTACATGCCCAGACGAGGAATCAAACCCAGGTCCTCCTAAACAGAAACCTCAGTGAATGAGTCAATGAATGAGTCAGTGTTTACAATGAGCTTCATATATATTACTAGTAGGGCATATTTGCACACGACAAGCAACTCCTCGGTTGGATCCTACATGTACACATAATAAATATAAGCTTTATATATTTGATGAAGTGTATTGTTCTTGCATTCTTCAAGCAGCTAAATAACTCATGTAAGTCAAAATTAGTGATTAGAATAAGCCCTATATAAAAATTTTTATAGTCAGGGTAATTTTTAATATAAATACGGCAAAAGTTATAAAATAAAAGGTGGAAGAGGCACATACACTATTCACAATAAGTTAGGGATATTGGCAGGTTCTTCGGTGTGGTTGATTTTGTGTATTAATTATGTTGAAAAAAGTTGTTGGTCCTAATTCTATGGTTATTAATGAGTGTGAAAAAACACAGCATTCTTGATTTCAATACCCTAACCCTAACCCCTATAAAAAAAAATCAACTCACTCCCACAATATCCCTAACTTATTGTGAGTAGTGTATTAGTGTTGGCTAGCAACCAGTTCCAGTGTAAGCTTCATTGGCCTAGGTCACGTGACCCACAGTGAATGGCAAACTTATATTTTTGGATATTTTCATTTGCATAAATTCGCTGACGGTTTTGTGATTTTTTCTGGGATAGCAGCTTCAAGTTGCAATAGTATGCCAAATTTCAGCTTTCTAGCCCACCTATTCTGAAAGCATACGACATTATCTGTGAAACATGGTGGAGTTAGTGTCATAGCTTGGGCATGCATGGCTGCCTCTGGAACTGACTCACTTCCCTTTAATGATGGGGTAACTAATGATGGCAGAGGCAGAATGATTTTGGAAGTGTACAGAAACATGTTTTCTGCCCTTGTACAAGAAAATGCTTCCGAACTCATTGGGTAGCGCTTCACCATGCAGCATGATAATGACCCAAAACACACTGACACCACAACCAAGGAGTTCAATAGGGAAAAAAGTGGAAGGTTTTAGACTGGCCAAGTCAATCTGCTGATTTCCTGATCTTCTAATTTTAATCTCCCAAAAACAAAACAACTGAAAATGGCTGCAGTAAAGGCTTGTCAAGGCATTTCAAAGGAAGACACCAATAGTTTGGTGATGTCAATGGGTCACAGGTTTGATATAGTTATTACATGCAAGGGATATGTAACCAAATACTCGCTATTATATGACTTTAATTTACTCTAACTTAATCTGTTCCAAAACTTATGCTTACCTAAAATGGGGGGGGACTGAACATAAAAGTGCTATTGTTATATGCATGTATGTATTTCTATCCATATATGCATAGAAATACCAAGAAATAAAACATGACCTTCTGTACTTTTGCCTCATATTCATCTTTTGGGCTCAAATCCAAATTTCTTGACTAATATAGCAATAATAACAAATTTGACTACACCGTTCCAATACTTATGGCAGGCATTGTACATATATACCTACACACATATATAATATATATGCATATATATATATATATATATATATATATACATATATATATACACATATAAGTGTATATGTGTACATATATGGCTAATGCCATCTGTCTGTCCATCTGTCTGACTGTTTGTTTGTTTGTCCCACCATGAAACACATTAACATTCCTCGGAGAGAAAAAAAACTGTTTAGTAAAATTTGCTTCAAATTAAACCAAACCTATGGGGAAATTGTAAAAAAAAATTCAATCAGAAAGTGTACATGTTGTATTGCCTATACACCACCCGGCAATGACATGAACGCTGCCTCGATTGCTGACAAAACATTTTTTATTTGTTAAGAAATATGCCACGATATAAGAAATATGCTGTTGATAAATATGATGATTTTGGAATTTGACACTACTCTATACATCTATAACATATTTGTCCGTCCATTTGTCTGTAACAAAATGGGCGGACAAACATGGCCACCATGTTCTGGAAATGAGAGGTCACCCTAATGGATGGTCACCCTGACTTCCACCCATTGGTTGGACAGCTGGCCAGACTCCACCCACAATTTAAACCTGAAAAATCATAGGCCATCATGTTTAATAAATTTAATATTATCCAATCAAACTTTGGAAAAATTTTAGATCATATTACTCACTCGTATTCATGATATCACTGCAAATTTCAGTTGTCTGCACAGAAATTTGACAATTTTACAATTAAATAATTACTGACGAAATTGATGTTTGATGATATGCTCCAAATGGGCACCATTTAACTCAATGCAGATGGCCACACTTTGTGAAAAGTTATTCATGACTTGTATGCACTGCTCCCAGAATTCTCCTCAAGCTTTCCTTGCTGATGTTGAGCTTTTGACAGTGGTGCTGAAAAAATTTGTTGGCACAGTGGGTGAATGAGTCAACAACGGCAGCAATATTCTAGGGTGACCTTCCTGATTTTAGTCATCCAGAGTAGCCTCCTCTGTTTGGTGAATTCCTATTCAAGACGATGCCACGCTGTCTAATTTTTTTCACAAACATTTGAATTTGAAACTTTCTGAGTCATTTCTTTGTTGCAAAATGTCTGCAGAACAGGTGCCTTGTCTGCTAGAACGCATTTGGCTGCACATAGTTTTATACAAAAAATGACTTTGCTTCAGGGGTCCACGACATAGCGTATGAACATCACAAATTCAAGAAACTTGGCAGATACACTCGCCCGTAAATTACTTAAGACCTTCTGAAAAATGAAAGATTGAATGAAAGCTGTGAAGGTTATTAAATATTTCCATATTTCAGTTGGATCAAAATGAAAATTCCTGCATAGATCAAATGTTGCAGTGAATAACCTAAACATAATTGATCGACGAAGTCCTGAGGTCACAAGCATTGAGCCTTTCTATTGATTCTGTGTCATACCCAATCATGGGTTTGCCTGTTTGTCTTTCCCATCAAATAACCTTCCTTATGATAATGTGACCCCAGGTTAAAATCATATTTTCTGTTTTCATTTGTTTTTAATCTAATAACGTTCGAGCTTTTAAATTGTGCAAAAATGTCCAAGTTCCTCCTTCAACAGTGGAGAAACAAATGAACATGATTGATAAACATAGTCCCTGTTATCAAATGTACCACATTGTGCGGTTGGACATATGTTACTGCGACTGTGGCAAAGCGCAATGTAATGCAACATCTAAGAGCCCATTTATCACTCACAAAAGACTACAGTGATATAATCTGCTGTTTGGTAGGAAAGATATCTCAATATTTGATATGCTACAGATCAGAGATTTGTCTCCCATTTAATTTAACCTTCTTTGTAGTGTTATAAAAGATTCGTACATTGTAAAATCGATTCCAAAATGGCAGCTTCCTTATAAACACAATTAATGGTGGGTTTTTTTTCCTCCAGATAATAAGGCGCATGGAGGGGTTCGTACGATACCATGTCCAAGACAAGGACATCAGAAACTATATATATTTACATGAATTACAAAGACATTTTTGCAGACAATCGACAAATTTATCACAGTACATTGGATTTCAATGTGGGATCAAATACCATGAACTGCATGTTCAGGTGGGAACACCAAACAAATCAATGTTATGAATTGGTAATTAAGTTCATTCATCAATTTTCTCTTAAAAGTGGCACTATGAAGAACCCCGTTGTTCTCCCAAGGTAGAGCAGCTCATGGTGGATAGAGTCTGTGAACACACAGAGGATCGTAATGTCGCAGATTGGTCCATATTACCTTCAATTTAAGGGCAGGTCAAATTTGCTGTTGGTGCTGATTCAAAGGCCTGCTTTTCCTTTAGAAAATATTTGGAAGTCCAAATCCAAAGGGAAGTGCAAGCATCCAATATAGCTATGTCAATGACTAATATCTCTGCAGGAAATGTCAATGATCCTCTGATGAGTTCCAAGATTGTATGGAAGATAGAAGTGGGAATATACGCCAAGATATACTCCGAACCATCTTGACAGTACAATGGACCTATCCAAAATAAAACTGGGGCTTTCAAAAAGTTTTATAAACAAGATACAGTACTCACAATAGTCCAAGAGATGCCAACTTCTTATTTTCAATATGCAAGTATGTATAATTGATAAGAAACTATGGCTGGAATGATAGCTAAAAAATATGCAAACTCACCTCTGAGATTTCCAGCCTGGGCTCAAATTTCGACCCAGCTATCCAGTCATTCTGGTGTTTCGCAGGGAGGCGGAAACATCATTCTGTCTGCCATTCCTTGGATGGATGTTAAAAGAGTGTCTCGTCTGCTCAAATTAGTTGGGGGATGTTAAAGATCCCTTGGTATCCAGGTAAAGGTGCTAGTCGTACATTCTCCCTCATCGGACCACCTGCCAGCTCATACCGAAAAATTGCGAGTTGATACATATCCTGGGGGAACTTTCTCGTGGAAATCAACTCAGTGCTGACGACGGCCAGAGAGCCAGAAACATGTCCGTGGATTGATTACTTTCACTATGGGGTGGGCTGGCGATCTTGCCAATAAAAGGCTTCTCGAGCCAATATAAACTCACTGATGCGGCAAGCAGTTTTCAGTATAGTCGCTGAAACTGAATTATGCAGTGGGAGGTTCGGTGTTCTTTTACAGATTGCAACTGAGCCAAATTTCCCATTTAATGCCAATATCTGTACTGCTGGTTACAATTTAAAGTTAGTATTCACTTGTAATGGCTACTCAAACAGCCAGCCGCCCACTGTTGGGCAGGACCCTTGAGGCAAGTGATGGTATGTCACAACAGTTCATGGTGTCCATTTCAGTTAAGAGGTGTAATATACATATGCATCGCGTTTGTCTTAAACTATTGTGAGTATCTCATTCATATAACCTTTTCAACCTCCTTTGCAAATATCAATAATTGGATGAAAACTTATTTAATGCAATTCTGTTCATTTTCACTGCAGCATTACTCATGCATGGCCGCACTATTCAAAATGTCATTGGCGAGATAGAGGCCATCATGGGAGTCGCATTGGAGATCAAACATCACAGAAAGAGACATTTGGGCAAGCAGTCAAAACATCTATTGGGAATGGTAAGGTTTCAGAAATTAAATGCATCTCTTCAATAGTGGGCAAACTAATATGTCCGAGGGATTATCGACCTGGAATCACGATTCACACATCACAGTTGGCTGGAGTACAAACTTCGTCAGCAATTGCTGCAGTGGATATCATGGAAATAGAATGCTCATTGCAAAAATAGATGCGCCATCTACCAATCCGAGCAAATAGCACATTTGGATTCGCAGCAACCAATTAGCCGAGTTGAATTAGACAGCACATATAAAAATGGACCGTTCAAAATCGAGGGGTAATGGGTGTCTGTCCAAACGTTATGGAGTGTTACAGGGAGGTGGGGGCATTGAGAGGGTCTCATGCCATTCTATCCAAAATCGAATCAACTTGTCCTTGTCACACACCCACCTTGTCCACCAAATTTTGTCCGAATCCGTCCACAACTTTTTGAGATATCCTGCTCACAGTCAGACAGATGGAGGTAATGAAACGACAGTGGGAAAGAAGTAATCCATATTGGCAAATATACCTGGCAACAGGACAACTTAATAGTTTTCAATCTGCCACACCTGGGATTGGGGGGGAGCCTTCAAGCATTATGTAACATCTTAGTGAGTGTCTGTTTTAGCATTATGGAGTGTTACAGAGGGAGGGAGGGGAGATGGAGGGAGGGTAGAGGGAGGGGAGGGGAGAGGAAGGGAGGAGAGGAGGAAGGGAGGGGAGGGAGGGGGAGGGGAGGAGCAGGAGGAGGGGAGGAGGAGGGGAAGGGGAGGGGGAGGGGAGGAGGGGAAGGGGAGGGGGAGGGGAGGAGGAGGAGAGGAGGAGGTGAGGAGGAGGAGAGGAGGAGGGGAGGGGGAGGAGAGGAGAAGAGGAGGGGGAGGAGAGGAGAGGAGAAGAGGAGGTGAGGAGGAGGAGAGGAGGAGGGGAGGGGGAGGAGAGGAGAAGAGGAGGGGGAGGAGAGGAGAAGAGGAGGGGGAGGAGAGGAGGAGGTGAGGAGGAGAGGAGGAGGGGAGGGGAAGGAGAGGAGAAGGGGAGGGGAGGGGAGGAGGAGAGGGGGAGGTGAGGAGGAGGGGAGGGGAGGAGGAGGGGAGGGGGAGGGTAGGAGGAGGGGAGGGGGAGGGGAGGAGGAGGGGAGGAGGAGGGGAGGGGGAGGGGAGGAGGAGGGGAGGAGGAGGGGAAGGGGAGTAGGTAGAAGGGGAAGGGGAGGGGGAGGGGAGGGGGAGGGGAGGGGGAGGGGAGGGGGAGGGGAGGGGGAGGGGAGGAGGAGGTGAGGAGGAGGAGAGGAGGAGGGGAGGAGGAGGAGAGGAGAAGGGAAGGGAGGGATGAGGAAGGAGGGAGGGGGAGGGGAAGGGAGGGGAAGGGAAGGGAAGGGAGGTGTCACATTTTAGCAAAAATTGCATTACGTAATTTGTGAACGACCCCTAAAGAAGAGAGGACGAAAGCTATTGAACGAAATTACCGAAATAATGTTATCTTTTTGTAAATTTCATAATTATATAAAGGCAATCATACTCAAGATGAATAAGCAATAAGTTTCAGTGATCGAGTTCTGATGTATTCAAAGTATGACGTCATCAGATTCAGCGCATCTCAAGGACAATGCGGCGCCGCCGAGCACAGCACGAAGTGAACGTACGAAACACGACCGACCTCGAGTTGGAAGGGATTTCCCGCCGCTTGATGTCCGATCACTGCGCCTCGAACACCTTGACCGTCTTACAGCATTAACGCTCAGACTGCGCAGGTATATTCATTCGGACTGGAGGATACGACGAGACCGGTAAATGTCGCGGCGGCTCGCGTGTCCGTCCCGCATCAGCGCACCGAGCCCAGGCAGCCCCACGGTAGCGAGAAGATGTCCGTACCTTGCGCTGCATGTGCTGTCGTGCTGTGTCGGTAGCCGTTGTACCAACAACGCACGACCCCGCGAACACAGGCGTGGCAGCGAAGCACCACGTGGCCGGCTTTCCCGCCGCTCCTGGAGCGCCCGAAAACGTTTCGGCGCATTTCCTCCCTCCCACCTTTCACCCACCCCGCTCACACCACCGCCGATTGTCGCCACTCCACAACAACCAACAACTGCGACGCTCGCTCTGACGACATGAGCTGCGTCATTTATTATAAGCAATGCCAAGCTGAATTAAAACATCTTCATATCTGTTCTTTGCCACAGAACTAAAAATAAGACTAAAACTTCAATTTTTAAATCATATTAGTTCATTTATTGAGACACAACTCCGAGACGGTAGACATTTCTTGCTAATATTGTTATGGTGGACCGCCGTGCACCCAAAGAATGTCATGCCAAATGTCGGTCGTGACGTCATCGCCAGATCTACGTCACATTAAGTTTTAACATGACACTAACCATTTGAGTCCCAAAAATTGGTTATAAATAAAATACGCACATTTTACCTTGATAAATAAGCTTAAATCTCACAATTCAGAATATTCAGATCAGTTAGACTCCACTCTATCCACCGTTTTTAGAGAGAACCAGGTATTTTAGGAAAACGTACTTTCACCAGAAGGGGGTTGATGGTGGACCGTGTGTACCCTGCAGAAACCTGAGGGCCTTGGTGGGGAGAGCGGGGAGGAGTGGGGGACAAAACACAGAAAGGGCAGAGGATGCAAGACGAGAAAGGAGGTGGTAAAAGACAGAGAAACCACCTACCTGTCTGTGATGGGAAAGTGATACGCCCATAGATGCAGCTTCATCGCGAGGTATTCCAACAATCTTGAAGACCTTGGTTCCCGCCATATCAAGCTGAGCAAGATGTGAGGCACGAAAGCCAGTCAAGAGGGAAGAGTAGCACTTCATTAAGTTGTGGATGAAGGCCTTGCAGGTGGATCGCAGTTCAGGTGTACCAAGGAAGAATTTTGTAGGACGGCTTTGGAGACCAACTTTGATATGTGATTTGTCCAAGAAAAATCATGGCTGAGAGTGAGACCCAGGAGCTTGAATGACTGAACTTCCTCAAGAGGATTGTTAAGAAAGTAGAAAGGAGGATTTGCCAAATGGTCCTTTCGGAGAGAGAAAGATGAGTGTGTGAGATTTGTGAGGATTGAAAGACATATTCCAAGTGTGTGACCAGCTTGTGGTTTTGGCATGGTATGAAGAGAGGGAAGAGGCTGGTGCCTGCATGGCTGAAGGTTGAGGGATGTCACGGCAGCGGTTGGTGCTATCAGCAAATAGATAAAGGGGCTTTTCCAGAGTCGGAGAGATCATATATGAAGATCAAGAATTGGACTGGGCCCAGAACACTGCCTTCACAGGGGAAGGAAAAGAAAGTATTCCATTGAGAGCCATACAGTACATTGGCTACAAGAGTGAAGAAGTGTGTAGGTAAAAGCTTTGGAATGAGATTGTCGCGGATTCGGGGGTCGGCTCTCCCCTTATCAAGGGGGGGCTAATCCCCTTGTCTTTTAAGCTGGCCGTCCCCCAATCCTGGAAGCTATGACGCTCCTTCCGGTCGGAAATAGCTAGGGTGATTGGTCAATCACCTAGGGTGAAGTCAATTAGCTAGGGTGAAGTCCGAAATACCTACTTACTAACCCGACCGTAAAGCAGGGAAATAACTCCCGCTCGAACCACGGATAAGATGGAAATTGCCGAGCGGTTAGCAATCCGCGGCCTCAGCCATTAACAAAGACTAACCCGATCCTGAGCGGTTTCCAAATCGTGCCACAGGTACTCAATTGAGGACGGAGGCGATCGGATAGGAGGAAACCAGAGTAAGGGAAGAACAAAGAGTGGGTTTATTACAAATGTACAAGAAAAGAGGAAACAAAAGGATGTACAAGGAGAAGAAGAAAAAGCAGGCACAGGGCAGGCTTACCTATACAGTCTTAACTTATTACGACCCCAGGACGAAAAGACACACTCACACGGGATTGTGGTGGTAGGGGAGGAAGGTCCAGGCAGATGGTCAGGCGATGGGATCCGGCTCCGGTCCACTCCAGTCCAGGCTCCGGTTCCGTGGGCGAAACCCGGCAGGCAGCTTCACGCGTATCGTATCACAGGCAGTTCGTGCAATCAGCGTCTCCTCGCAGTCCTTTGAAACAAGCATGCCTCCCGATCAATAAGTTCATAAAGCGCCTTTCCCAATGAGTCCTTTGAAACAAGCGCGCCTCCCGATCAATAAGTTCATAAAGCGCCTTTCCCAACGAGTCCATCTCAAAATGTGCTTCCTCATGCAGTCCGTAAAAGGGCTTCGCGCACTTATATAATGCGCTTTGAGATCAATCCGCGCTCTTCGAAACCATGCCCGCCAGTGAGCTCACCTCAGCCCTGGTTGGTTGGTGAGGGCTCACCGGCTCCGCCCTTGATGGCGAGTTGACAGGGCCACGCCTCGTTCCCGGCGCCGCCCCCTTCTTCCTCGAGCTTGACCGCGTGGTTAATGGCGTTTGTTTGAGCAGAAGCTTAGCGAGGCAGCGAACGCTGCTAGCAAGCGGAGGTGCATAATAGAATTGGGAGAGAGGTTGGCAAGGAAGTGAATGGGGCCTATCTTATTTGATTAATGCAACGCAGATTCAACTATTGGGAACACGGATCCCACGGATCTGACACATAATAAGGAAATAACTAAAGTTCCTATGGTGTCCTACATGTTGCATATGGACTAACTATGGGTGCGACCTTTAACCCTTTAAATGATGGAATATTATTTACAAGTATTTACAAAGTGAGGGGTTCTCAAAACCGCAACACTGCACCCTCCTTTCCTCCAGGCCCAGCCCGGGACGAAACAACTTTAACTTAGTGTGACACTTAGGTGTGGTTACCCTCTACTTTTAACCTCACCCTGAGTGCGACAGTTTTAACACTAAATATGTCCCGCCTGCTGCGTTGCATCCTATCTAACTGCCTCATGCCCACAGACTAACCAAATTGCGGAATTATTCTGAAACTACACATTTAAGCCGGTGGGGAGCATTATTTACAAAAACACTAATTATTTACAAACTGTCACCCAGGACCTGTCTTTTGTGGGAAGAAAAGCAGAACTTTTTGAAAAGAGGAAAAATACCACACTGCACTGCAATGATACACCATACCATATGCACCATTGCACCAATATGCACCAATAATAAAAATGCACCAAAAGCACCAAAAAGCACCATCATCAAAATGCACACAAAAAAAACATTTTAAAATAATCAATGATGTCTGATGTCTTCTTGCTTGTCTGCTGGGTCGATGCTTCCGAATGTCTTGATCTTCATCTTGCTGTCTATTTAATAATAAGAAAGGGCACAACCCACGTCCGCTTTTTGTTATTTCTGGCCAGCAGGGCCAACGTAGGTGGCTCACCTGCATGGCATGGCGGCCACTCTGAGAACACAGTGGTCCGCAACCAGACACCGCTGGCAACAGTGGCCGGTCCCAGCAGACGTGCCAGGCCACAGTAGGTGTGGTCCATAAGGTGGTGCTATGCCACAGAACGTGTCGTCCATATGGTGCATCAGTGCAGGCCGGAGGCAGCAAGGGCGCAGGCGCACAACTGTGGTCACCTGCACACTCCCCCCCCCCCCCCCCCCCCCCACCCAGGGCACAAAAGAACAATGATCCGTGAGTGGGGAAGGAAGGACAAGCAGATCAGCGGGCAGGGCGCAATGGTACACACCAATACAAAGCAATGCAACATGAAGGGCGCGGGAGAACGAGCCGAGAAACCTCGTCCCTAACCATTCATCACCCCCCATGTCACCGACCCTACCCTTGCCCTTACCCGTATTTACACCATTTACAAATCCGTCTCTACGTCTTGTCTTTCCCATCCCCTCTAAACCAAATCCATCACCAATCCCTCCTAACGAGGAAGAGATGGAATAACCACAATGTCAACCCCACGTCGAGATGCGTCTTACATTCCAAATGTCTGCCAAAATATGGTGTGGAGTTCTGTCACCTCGGTGAGTGGATGCGGATGGTGCGAAGAGACTTTCATCCTAGCTATCTATCTATAATTCCAGTAATCTCTGTACGTCTGTACGTCTGTTTGTCTGTGACCGCTGTTTCTCGACAACCACGGGTCCGATATACTTTTAACTTGCCAGGTATATTGCTGGGGACCCGAGGATGTGCCTTTTCAAGGTTTCATATTAATCGGACAATTACTTACCGAGCTATGTCCAAAAAACGATTCAACCAATCAGAGAGCAGCGAACGATCGCGTGTGCCGAACGTGGAGGACACACTCTGCCTCGGATGGCACATTTGAGAGCGTATTCATTTATTTCACGTTTGCAAACTATGTTGGCGTTAAACTATGTTTTAAAACTAATAAAACCGAATTTGCGATTCATTCGCTTTCCTGCGCGTTTGTGCACGCGATGGCGATTTCTTTACCAAACTCCGGAAGCCGTTCGCTTTGGACCAAACCATTGCATGTAAATAGAGGGGGGGGATTGTCACCGTACTCGCAAGCCGTTCGCTTTGGACCAAACCATTTCATGTAAATAGAGGGGGGGGATATAATTTTAGATATAGATATAGTACGGGCAATGCCCTAGTACTTTTAAATGACATTAACACAATTAAACTACCCGGGGTCTTGCCCTGCCAAACCATTTGCCATCTTACTCTATGTGGTTCTAAAAACCAATTCCCATTGAACATACTGTGGCGCTCTCCAATTTGGGGTCTCACTCCCCCGATTCTTCAACCTGTGCCCTCGCACAATTTCAAGGCTGGGTCGTGTGGCTCACTGGTCAGGTCCGCTCACCTGCACACCTCCGCCACTGCAGTTGCCACCTGAGCTTACCTGCTCCTCACCCTAACCTACCTGGGAAAGGCCCTCCCTGGCGCTTACCCCCTCGGTGCCCTCTCTGGCACTGGGCTACCCGGGTCCTTCCTCTGGATCCTCGGGCCCTATTGAACTCTAACTGGCTCCCAGAGCCTACCTGCGGCCTCACCTGGCCGACAGACTACCAGTGGCGGAGTGCCCATTCAACCATTCTTACTAACAGGCCACACGCCCAGCCATTCCACTTCACTCATGCACCAACCCAAGCAGCAGTACTCTGCTACTCTCGCACCACAGATGTCAATATCCAACCACAATTTACCTACCCCCTCTACCTACTTTTAAACTACCCTCCCCGGGTACTCGTGAAGGGGTCCATCCTTCCCCCATCCACTCCTTCGCACCATACACTCCACTCCACATATTCCACACTCCTCACCATTCATTCCATACTCCATTTACTCCAGACCATCTATTCCATCCTACCATTCTCCCTTGCCACCATGCAAGCCAATCACTCAATGCACAATCGCACACATCCTCGATATTCTGCTCAATACACTTTCTACACACACACACACACACACAGCATTCACGAGCAATTCCTCTCAATTCCTCATTTCATCCAAAACTTAAAGCTCATACACACAGCATCATCTGGCTATCTATTGCCCTTCTAAGATTAGTGCTTCCCAGTCACCCCTTATACTAAGCACTCCCTCGTCATTATAATCCATCTAATCTACTCTACGTCCCCACTACTTGTACAAAAGTCTCTACTTAATTCTTGGTCACCTATAGTTATTTCTAGTTCCCTATACATTATCCAAGCCCTCCCTGGCTAGTTCGCACCGCCAAACCCCATAAACCTATAGCTCCTTTGCCCAAAAGATACGATGTGAGGGATGGTAGATCCACCATCCCTCTACACCGTATACCATTCGCCAACACTATCACTATACCAGTCCTCTATCCTTGAGCTTCTCGATGCGGGAAATACATTTTTTTTACAGCTCGGCTTCGAAAAGCCGAGCCATGTATGCAGGTGGTTGGTCTATTGTAAGTTGGGTCCGTCCGGCATTCAGATTCAGGGGAGGAGGTTTTGTCGGGTCAAGGCTCCAAGCACCATCCCTACGCAGGGCCTTGCGCTCCCAAGCGCGATTGCCCAGCCTTGCCCGGCCGGAGCGCCGCCACCACAAGGGGGCGCCGCTCCGAACCCTTCTCCTTCCCCTTGAACCAGGCCGGTCGCCTTGCCTGGCAAAACGCGGCACCGACCTACCGTGCAGGGCGGAGCCCGGCCCGAATCGTGCACGGCACTCTGTACAGGAGCGACGCGGCACCGATCCCGGCCGGCCCCCGCAGCACACAAAGAACACCGCGCACCGAGAGCTCGCGTCGGCTATACGTCGGCCTGAACGCTGTCCCGGTTAACGTCGATGCTCCCCTTGCATGCTCACATTCACACGCGACTCTTCCCATATTCACACATCCAGGTGTCTCCATACACTCCGCACATTTCGTCACCGCACTCTATCTCCGTCCACACCACCCAGGCACACACACACTCCGTTACACACCTCTCATATGCACACCCTGGCGCACTCTCCCTCGGTACGTACTCCGTACCACTCATGGGGGTGCACTCTTGCACATACCCACTCAGCGCACACCTACCCACGGGTGTGCAATCCCTCGTCGCACACCCAATCACACGCTCTGGTGTGCACTCCCACACACTCGCCACAACCAACTCACTCTCTGTATCACAATCACTCCCACTATCACACTCTGTCGTGCATTCATTCTCACTCTCCGTCCAATACTCGCGCTCCGGCGCCATTCGCACACGTGCGCCATTTCTACTCACACAGCGCACCACGTACCTTCCACAAACGCCCGGGGTACGCTGGGATCCCAAGCGCGTGAAAAATCTTTTTGCGCCAAACACTTTTCCGAAAAACCTTTTCGCGCCATACACAGCCCGGCTTACCTTCGGGATCCTTTTGTCCACACGCACCTGCAAACTTTCATTGGGGTTAAGCACGGCATCATGATGTGGATACAGACTTTGCACATTTTCCATTTCTTCCTTCCACGAGTGCTTTTCTAAGTCCTGCGTCTTCTTAATCCCAATTTCCACTATTTGTTCGATTTTAATGTCTTTTCCCTCGACGACCGCTGGCGCTAATAAAATCAAATTCTCTACTTTGGCGGTCGCAGGCTTCCCCATACCCTGGGTCGCGATTTCTATACCCGTCCACTTAACTGCACTTTGCTCCAACTCACTCAACCCGCGCTCCTCTAGCCGCGTTACCTCGTCGCATACAAATGCGACCTCCTCGCTTGACTGGCGCCCAATGTCCTCCCCCAATTTTTCCATGTTACACCTGGATTCCTCCCTTTTTGACTCTGCCCTCAATTTTTTCGTATCACACCTTGTTTCGTCTATTATGGTGTCCATCATAGCTTCTATTTTTTCGTTTTTGCTATGATTTGTGTCATGAGCATCTGCATGTCGGGACTCACTTGCACAACGGGTTTGGCCTTCGCCGCCATGTGCACGGCGCCGCCATTTTGTGTGCCTGCAACCCCTGCTACCGCACCCTCATTGCTTTCCTCCTCCATCTCTCCCAATTGTTCCCTGGGGTCCTGGGTTGACTCTAACCCTTCCTCTACCCCCTCATTTCCCCCCACCGCCATCCGATCGCTTTGATCATCCATGCCACGATTATAATTTGGATGTTAACAATTTTCGCCGCTCGAAATTTTTGACCAAATTTTTCAGATATATTAAAATTTGGTTCGGGTCCAATCCCACACCCAGACACCAATTGTTGCGGATTCGGGGGTCGGCTCTCCCCTTATCAAGGGGGGGTTAATCCCCTTGTCTTTTAAGCTGGCCGTCCCCCAATCCTGGAAGCTATGACGCTCCTTCCGGTCGGAATTAGCTAGGGTGATTGGTCAATGAAGTCCCAAATACCTACTTACTAACCCGACCGTAAAGCAGGGAAATACCTCCCGCCCGAACCACGGATAAGATGGAAATTGCCGAGCGGTTAGCAATCCGCGGCCCGAGCCATTAACAAAGACTAACCCCATCCTGAGCGGTTTCCAAATCGTGCCACAGGTACTCAATTGAAAGAAAGGACGGAGGCGATCGGATAAGAGGAAACCAGAGTAAGGGAAGAACAAAGAGTGGGTTTATTACAAATGTACAAGAAAAGAGGAAACAAAAGGATGTACAAGGAGAAGAAGAAAAAGCAGGGCACAGGGCAGCCTTACCTATACAGTCTTAACTTATTATGACCCCAGGACGAACAGACACACTCACACGGGATTGTAGTGGTAGGGGAGGAAGGTCCAGGCAGATGGTCCAGGCGATGGGATCCGGCTCCGATCCACTCCAGTCTCCGGTTCCGCGGGCGAAACCCAGCAGGCAGCTTCGCGCATACCGTCAGACGCGAGCGGACCTTACGTATCTCGGGGGGACTGGGATGCGGCGTACATAATATGTAGCTCGTTCTATATATCTATATATATATATATACAGTGAAACCTTGACTTACGAGTTTAATTCGTTCTGTGACCGAGCTCGTAACTCAATTTGCTCGTTTCTCAAATTAAATTTCCCCATTAAAATGCATTGAAATGCTATGAATCCGTTCCAGCCCCCAAAAAACCACACCAATTTTTTTTGTTACGTGTTTTTAAATAAGAAAAATGTACTTTATAAATAACAAATAATGTATAAACAAGCACGACCTCGTATATACTGTACATAATAAGCGGCGTTACGCGCGCTGCTTGTAAACAAGGAGGAAGCGGACAACGCGGTAATTTGTAAGAGTCTTTATTCAAGAGCTCACTGTAACACTGGCGCGCTCCGGTCTGGGCTGCGCGCCCGGTGTATATCCTGAGGCCACGCCTACCCCTCGGCGTGGCCCCCGCCCACTTGGTGCGCGGAATGATGTCACCACGCCAGTGAGCTTCCGTGTCCGCCACAATGTAAAGAAATAAACTGGTTTTATTAAGTGTATTTACCTTGAAGATCAGACGAAGATGCTGGCGGAGGTGGAGGAGATGACTTTTGCCTTTCCTCGCTTTCACTTGCAGGGCGTTTCAATAAAAACCTGTCCAACGAGGTTTGTTTCTTCCTCCCTTTCAAAATGTTTCAATCGTACTGCTACGATCGTACTGCCTCGCCAAGTCGACAACACGCACACCTCGCTCATGTTTTTCGACGATTGCGTGTTTTATATCCAAGCACATCATCCTCTTCTTCTTCTCAGTACTGCCCTTGGCACTCAATTTCTTAGGACCCATGGTTAAAACTAAGAAATTTTCCAAAATAACCAACATGCGAAAACAAAGCAGCAGCGATATACGGCAGAGATGCTTGCACGGCAAGATAACCACGTGACCGGAACCCACCTCGTGGCGGGTGGCGTAAGCTCGTAACTCAGATCTCGGCTCGCATCTCAAAGCAAAAAACCGCCCGAGCGACGGCTCGTATCTCGGAAAACTCGTAAGTTGGTGCACTCGTAAGTCAAGGTTTCACTGTATATATCTCTATCTCTATCTCTATCTCTATCTATCTCTCTCTCTCTCTCTCTCTCTCTCTCTCTCTCTCTCTCTCTCATCACAGGCAGTTTGTGCAGTCAGCGTCTCCGCGCAGTCCTTTGAAACAAGCGCGCCTCCTGATCAATAAGTTCATAAAGCGCATTCCACAACGAGTCCATATCAAAATGTGCTCCCTCACGCAGTCCGGAAAAGGGTTTCGCGCTTGCGCTTATATAACGCGCTTGGAGATCAATCCGCGTTCTTTGAAACCACGCCCGCCCGTGAGCTCACCTCAGTCCTGGTTGGTTGGCGAGGGCTCACCGGCTCCGCCCTTGACGGCGAGTTGACAGGGCCACGCCTCGTTCCCGGCGCTCCGCCCCCTTCTTCCTCGAGCTTGACCGCGTGGTTAATGGTGTTTGTTTGAGCAGAAGCTCAGCGAGGCAGCGAACACTGCTAGCAAGCGGAGGCGCGTAATAGAATTGGGAGAGAGGTTGGCAAAATGGCCAGAAAAAATTGGGACCTATTCTTATTTCATTGATGCAACGCAGATTCAACTATTGGGAACACGGCCTTACCTGAAACACATAATAAGGAAATAACTAAAGTTCCTATGGTGTCCTACGTGTTGCTGTGGCCTAACTATGGGTGCAACCTTTAACCTTATTAAATGATGGAATATTATTTACAAGTATTTACAAAGTGAGGGGTTCTCAAAACTGCAACAATATATTTATATATATTGTAACGAATTTGGAAAGTGTAAAGAATGTGAGAACTGGTTTGCTGTGTTTTAACTGACCCTCGTAGAGTAAATAAGGTCGAAGGACGTCCCCCTAGTTAATTCCATGAAACTTACACACAGGCCACGATATATCTTTTTAAATAGCTTATTTCCTTATTCTATGTAGGCTAAATATGTGTTTCCCACTAGATTGACTCTGCATTGCATCGAACGAAATAAGCGTAGGCCCCTTTCAATTTCCCCAATCATCTCCGCTCTCCAAAGTTCCTTTCAAAAGCGGTGCGAGTGGTGTTCAATCCCGCAAGCCGCCATTGCCCATGTGCTAATCTCGGAGAAGAGGGGGGTAGGAGCCGCCAACTCACGGGCGTGGCACGTTGTCATGATCAAAGGGGGAATCGGACAGCCCTAACAGCCAACCAGCACCGCGGTGAGCGACCCGGTAGGCATGCCCTCGCAGCCGGCGGCTTGATTCCGACCCGAGTAATAAAAGCGACTGGAAGGGACTGCTTCGGCAGATGAGATGAGAGATGAGCTGTGAGATGAGATGAGATGAGATGAGAGATGAGCTGTGAGATGAGAGATGAGCTGTGAGATGAGAGATGAGAGACGCTCCAAAAAGGAGAGGTACTTGGAGATGAAACAAGCTTTGGAGAGACGCGCTGAGAGGAGGGAGACGGCTCCACCAGAAGGAGAGGAGCAGGTGTGACCGAGCCAGCTCGTGACGTCCACAGCATCAGCAGCGTCGACACGACCGAGGGTTTTCCCACCAAAAACGCGAAGAGTGGGAGCTGCTACCTCCAGCCCTGCCGGTTGCAGGGACCTGACCCTGCCTCCCTCTCCAGCAACCCACCTCCACCATTCCTGCCTGCAATTTCCCCCGTGTAAGTGTGAACGTCGTCTGTCTTAATCGTTGTCCTGGGGTTAAATAAACTGCATAGATAAGCTAACGATTCACTGTGTGACTGCTTCTTCCATCCATTGCTTGTAAATAACTTTGATCGCTCCTTCTTTTTGCTTGTGTGTATAATAAATCCTGTTATTCCTCCGAACTCTGTCTTCTTCTCTCTTCCTTCTCTTTCGGTCGCTTTAGAGGTTTCCATATTGAATATCTGTGGCGCGATTTTGTCAACGTTGCGGGAGTCGGGCTAATCGGGGATCCTGTAATGGTCGCGGTTGACCATCCGCTCGGCCCAAAGTAACATCTTGTCCGCGACCTGTAACAATTGGCGCCTAGGAGTGGGATACGAGGCCCGAACCAAATTTTTAAAACGTGTAGAAAAAATTTGGTCAAAATTACGAGCTGCCGAAATTTTGTTGTTTTATAAAACCCGAATTTTGAAATCGCGCCATGGCTGGTCAAGGCGATCGGATGCCGGTGGGTGAACTAGGAGAGGGGTTAGGAGTAACCCAGGATCAAATGGAGGGGAGCAAAGAGGAGAACATTGGCAATATGGTTGAGGGAGTATCAGACGCACAAAATGGCGTCCTCGCGCACGAGGCTTCAGGCGCGCAAAATGGCACCTCGCACATGGCTACGGCGGCCGCACCCGCTGCACAAGTGGGAGGTATGGCCCAAATGCAGGCCCTCATGGAGCAATTTATGGCACAAATGAGGGCCTCTATGGAAGAGTCAATGTATAATTGGAAGAGGGACGCCATGTCAGACGAATCCGGGTGTGATCTGGAAAAATTGAGGGAGGAATCCAGGTGTGAAGTGGAAAAACGGATAGCAGAGGCAAAAAGGGATAATAAAAAAATGATGGAGGACAGAGACCGCAAGTTGGGCGAAAGGGTCCCAGGGGTGCACGAGGAGGTAACGCGGGTCGAGAAGCGCTGGTTGAGCGAAGTGGAGGAAAGCGCGGGTACAATGACGGGGGTAGAAATCGCGACACTGGGTTTGGAAAAGCCGGTGACCGATGAGGTAGAGGGAATTTTATTAAAACCAACGGTCGTCGAGGGGAACAAAGAAAAAGTGGAAGTGGGCATTGAAATTGAAGAGATGACGGAGGTAGCCCGGGAATTGCAGGGAGAAATGGAAAATGTGCAAAGTCCCTGCTCACATCACGATGCTGTGCTTAACCCGAATGGAAGTTTGCAGGTTTTGGTGCAGGGAGGAAGAAGAACCCCGAAGGTGAGACGTGCTGTGTATTGTGCGGGGAGATTTTGTAAGAGGATGTTTGGCGACAAAAGAATTTTCGCGCGCTTGGGATCGAGGAAGCATCCGGGCGTTGGTGAAGGGTCCCGTGTGAGTGGAAATGGCACGCGTGTGAGTAAAAGTGACACAGGGAGTGAGAGCAATAAAAAGTGTGCGTCAAGGGGTGAGCATGTTACGAAGCGCGAGTGTGAAACCGAGTGCGAGCGAGAATGCACGTCGGGGTGTACGGAGTGTGACACGGAGAGTGAGTTGGTGATGGCGCAGGTGCGAGAGGGCACATCGGAGCGCGAGTGTGAAACCGAGTGCGAGCGAGAATGTACGTCGGGGTGTACAGAGTGTGACACGGAGAGTAAGGTGGTGGTGGAACGTGTGCGAGGAAGCACACCTGAGTTGGTGGTAGCGCGAGTGTGGGAGAGCCCATGTGAGCGCGTTAGTGGGTGGATGCCAGAGTGCACGCCCATGGTGAGTGTTACGGAGGACGTAACGGAGGAGAGGTGTGGACCGAGGTGTGCGCAAGAGTGTGCGCGAGAGGTGTGGTGTGTAACAGGGAGTACGTTGGTGGAATGTACGGACGGCGTTGGAACGCCGGGTTTTGTGAGGGTGAAAGGGGTAGCGTATGCGTGTGAGCATGCAGGTGAAGCATCGACGGTAACCGGGTTAGCGGTTAGGGCGACGGATAGCCTATGCGAGCACTCGGGGCGCGGTGTGCTTTGTTGGGTGCGAGGCCCGGCGCGGATCGATGCTGCGTCGCTTCTCTTCGAAGCGTCGTTGCCGATTCGGGCTTGGCCCCGCCCCGCACGGTCGAGTCCGGGCCTTGTCGGGCCAGGCGACCGGTCTGGTTCAAGGGCGAGTGGGAGGAAGCAGAACGGTGCCCCCTCGTGGGGACGGGGTTCCGACCGAGGGAGATTGAGCCATCGGGCCCGGGACCGCAAGGTGCCGCGCCGAGATGGTGCGTGGAATCTCGGGCCGACCAAACCACCTCCCTTGAACCGAAAGCCGGACGGATTCAACCTGCAGGCGACCAAACCACCCGAATTCATTGCTCGGCTTTGCGAAGCCGAGTTTAATGATGTCATGACGCACCGAGGCTAGGATATAGTGGACTGTGATGATGATGATACTGATAGTGTTTTTGGATTCGAAATTTTGGGATAGAAAATTTTTGATTGTTGGAATTCGGATGTGCAAAATTTATAGTGGGACCTCCCCGCTGTGGTGGGATGGCAACTCTGTCATCCCTCACAGAAGCGGGGGGGGGGGGGCAAAGGAGCACTAGTTTTATGGGGTTTATGGCAGTGAAAACTAGCCCGGGTGGGTTAGGATATTGTGTGTAGGGACCTAGAAGATGACATTAGGTAACGTTAAGGTTGGTTAGTGACAATGACACCTGTAGTGGGGACGCAGGTAGATTAGAGTGGATGATAATGACGTGGTATGTGCTTAGTTTAAAGGGAAGACGGGGAGCACTAAGTTAGCAGGGCAACAGGTAGTTGAGATGATGACGTGTGTTTGAGGATTGGAAGTGTATTGTGAAAAGTGTGTAAGGAACAGGTGTGATTGCACAGGTGTGCAACTGAACAGGTGTATGGAGCAGTGTTTAAGTGATGGTGATGGTGAGGTGATGTGTATTATGATGACCAAATGGTCCAGGAAGGAAGGAGGGTGCAGGTGGCACCAGGTGATTGCACAGGTGTGCAACAACAGGTGTATGTGGCTATGTGGAATAAATGGTAGTGTGGAATATATGGGGTATTGGAATGGATGGTCGTGGAGTGAGTATGGTGGAAACGATGGAGTGGAGTGGATGGTGCGAAGGTGTGAATGGGGGAAGAGAGGACCCCCATCACGAATACCCGGGGCGGGTGGTGTAAGTGTTAGGTAGAGGGTACAGGTAAATTGTGGTTGGATATTGGCATCTGTGGTGCGAAGTGAAAGAATGGTATTTGGATGGGTGCATTAGTGTTGTGGAAATGGCTGGGCGTGTAGCCTGTTAGTGTGTGTAGTTGGTTTGGGCACTCCACCACTGTGAGGATGTCGGCCAGGTGAGGCCGCAGGTGGGCTCTGGGAGCCGGTAGTTGTGGATGGGGCCCGAGGATCCGGAGGACGGACTCGGGTAGCCCAGTGCCAGAGGGCACCAAGGGGTGGCAGAGCCAGGAGGGGCCTTCCCCAGTTACATAGGTTAGGTAAGGAGCAGGTAAGCTCGGGTGGCAACTGCAGTGGTGGAGGTGTGCAGGTGGGTAGACCTGCTGGGAGAGCTACACGTCACAGCCCAGAAATTGTGCAAGGGCACCGGGAGATGAATCGGGGGAGTGAGACCCCAAATTGAGAAGCACCACAGTTTGGTCAATGGGAATTGGTTTTTAGAACCCATAGTGTAAGTTGGCCAATGGATTGGCCGGGAAAGACCCCGGGTAGTGTAAAGTGTGTTAATGTCATTTAGAGGATAGATAGGATGAAGGATCTCCTCGCACCATCTGCATCCACTCACCTGAGATGAGGTAACTCCACACCATGCCATGTTTTTTTATTTTACTGTGCAAATGTTTGGAATGTGAGACTCATCATGACGTGGGTGTGACATTGTGCTTGATATTCCATCTCTCCCTCCTTATGAGGATTGATGATGAATTGGTGATGGCAAATTTTGGATAGGGGGATTGGAGACGAATTTGGTGTAGAAAGGAAAGATGGGGAAGACAAGACGTAGTGACGAATTTGTAAAGGTGTAAATTGTTGTAAATATGGGGTAAGGGCAAGGGTAGTGTAGGTGACAGGGGGGGTGACGTACGGTAGGGACGAGTTTTTCTCACTTCGCTCTCCGTACGCACTTCACCCTGCATTGCCTTTATTGACGTGTACCCTTGTGACCTTACCCCTCGCTCATTTGTCTTCCCCCCTTTTGTCTCCCACTTGAGGACCTGTGCACCATTGGGTGCCGAGGGGAGCGTGCGTGAGGTGGCCATTGTGCGCACAAGATTCTCTGAACCAGCATGCATTGCGTTGATGTACCACTTTATGGACCTCTGTTCTGCGGCCAAGTACCACTTGATGGACCCCAGGTTCTGGGGCAGGGCATCTCTGTTGGAGACCGGCCATAGTGGCCAGGGAATCTTGCTTGCGGACCTCGGTAAGGTGGCACCTATGCCAAACAGGTGGACCACCCTTAGTTGGCCCCTGAGGCCCTAAATAAAAATGAACACAAATTGTGCTTTTTATTATTTCCAAGTAGGCCGCATGAAGCCAGAAGACGTCGGGAAGAACATCGGCCCAGCAGAAAAAGAGAAGACCACCACCAGTTGTTTTGTTGTGTTTATTATGAACAGTGGTGACTGTGCACCGAGTGGTGCTTTTGGTGCTTTGTGGTGCTTTTGGTGCTTTTGGTGATTTGGTGGTATTGGTACTGGTGCATCGATGCAATGCATGCTGTCTCCTCCCACCCAACAGGAATTTCTTTTTCTTGTTCCCTAAAAAGAAAAAAAACACAGGTCCTGGGTTGCGTTGTAAATAAGAAATAACATCACAGTAAATAATGCTCCCCACCGTAAATGTATAGTTTGAGAACAATTCCGTAATTCGGTTAGCTGTGGGCTTGAGTCTGTTAGACAGGGTGCAATGCAATAGGGGGACATACTTATTTGTGTTTTAAAATCGTCACACTCAGGGTCAGGTTAAAAGTAGAGGGAACTACACCTACGTGTCACACTAAATTAAAGTTGTAGGCCCGGGGACGGACCTGAAGAAAGGAGGGTGCAATGTAACGAATTTGGAAAGTGTAAAGAATGTGAGAACTGGTTTGCTGTGTTTTAACTGACCCTCGTAGAGTAAATAAGGTCGAAGGACGTCTTCCTAGTTAATTCCATGAAACTTACACACAGGCCACGATATATCTTTTTAAATAGCTTATTTCCTTATTCTATGTAGGCTAAATATGTGTTTCCCACTAGATTGACTCTGCATTGCATCGAACGAAATAAGCGTAGGCCCCTTTCAATTTCCCCAATCATCTCCGCTCTCCAAAGTTCCTTTCAAAAGCGGTGCGAGTGGTGTTCAATCCCGCAAGCCGCCATTGCCCATGTGCTAATCTCGGAGAAGAGGGGGGTAGGAGCCGCCAACTCACGGGCGTGGCACGTTGTCATGATCAAAGGGGGAATCGGACAGCCCTAACAGCCAACCAGCACCGCGGTGAGCGACCTGGTAGGCGTGCCCTCGCAGCCGGCGGCTTGATTCCGACCCGAGTAATAAAAGCGACTGGAAGGGACTGCTTCGGCAGATGAGATGAGAGATGAGCTGTGAGATGAGATGAGATGAGATGAGAGATGAGCTGTGAGATGAGAGATGAGCTGTGAGATGAGAGATGAGAGACGCTCCAAAAAGGAGAGGTACTTGGAGATGAAACAAGCTTTGGAGAGACGCGCTGAGAGGAGGGAGACGGCTCCACCAGAAGGAGAGGAGCAGGTTTGACCGAGCCAGCGCGTGACGTCCACAGCATCAGCAGCGTCGACGCGACCGAGGGTTTTCCCGCCAAAAACGCGAAGAGTGGGAGCTGCTACCTCCAGCCCTGCCGGTTGCAGGGACCTGACCCTGCCTCCCTCTCCAGCAACCCACCTCCGCCATTCCTGCCTGCAATTTCCCCCGTGTAAGTGTGAACGTCGTCTGTCTTAATCGTTGTCCTGGGGTTAAGTAAACTGCATAGATAAGCTAACGATTCACTGTGTGACTGCTTCTTCCATCCATTGCTTGTAAATAACTTTGATCGCTCCTTCTTTTTGCTTGTGTGTATAATAAATCCTGTTATTCCTCCGAACTCTGTCTTCTTCTCTCTTCCTTCTCTTTCGTTCGCTTTAGAGGTTTCCATATTGAATATCTGTGGCGCAATTTGGTCAACGTTGGGGCAGTCGGGCTAATCGGGGATCCTGTAACGGTCGCGGTTGACCATCCGCTCGGCCCAAAGTAACATCTTGTCCGCGACATGTAACAATATATATATATATTGTAACGAATTTGAGAAGTGTAACGGTTTTGAGAAGTGTAACAATTTTGGAGAAAGTGTAACGAATGTGAAAAGTATGGTTTTGTTGTGTGTAACACCCTCGTAATGTAAATAATGGTCGCAGCCGTCCTCCTAGTTAATTCCATGAAACTTACACACAGGCCACGATATATCTTTTTAAATAGTTTATTTCCTTATTCTATGTAGGCTAAATATGTGTTTCCCACTAGATTGACTCTGCATTGCATCAAACGAAATAAAGCGTAGGCCCCTCCGATGATCCATGGCAGCTCAAGTGCCAGGGATTCCCCCACTTGAGCTTTGACAGCAACCGTTTATTGCAGTACTGAACTGCTGTGCAACGTGACGGCGCCTTACCTGCAGCTGCTGACCGGTTTTCGCCATTTGCGGCCATTACGAACAAGGGGAGTGGTTAGAGAAGACGGGTCGCCCCCCTCGTCATAGGCGGGAGGAGTAAGTCGGCCCCGCTCATCCAACCCAGAACAAGGGGTTTGGCTAAGGGAGGGCGGAGCGGGAACCCCCGAGAAAGTGCGCGAAGGTTCGGTGAGAAAACCAATATAAGCCGCCGCGGGACGCACTCCACCCTCCTGCGTCCTCTTGCTCTGACCCCGTCCTCTTGCTTGCTGTCGCTCGTTGTTGCTGGGGAGAAGGAAGACGCCTGAACGAGCAGGTGTGTGCGAGCCATCGTGCGACCAGCTGCGCTGCAGCTAAGGGGGCAGCTAAGGGGCCGCAGGCCACGAAAAGGACGCGCCAGGCAGCAATCCACGCTGGACCCTCCATTGCCTCCCAAAAACAACCATCCATCCTCAAGCCATACCTGCCTGCAATATCCCCCGTGTAAGTGTGAACGTCGTCTGTCCTAATCGTTGTCCTGGGGTTAAGTAAATTGACTAGTATAAGCTAACGATTCACTGTGTGACTGCTTCTTCCATCCATTGCTTGTAAATAACTTTGATCGCTCCTTATTTTTGCTTGTGTGTATAATAAATCCTGTTATTCCTCCGTACTCTGTCTTCTTCTCTCTTCCTTCTCTTTCGGTCGCTTTAGAGGTTTCCAAATTGAATATCTGTGGTGCGATCTGGTCAACGTTGGGGGAGTCGGGCCAATCGGGGATCCTGTAACGGTCGCGGTTATACCAACCGCTCGGTCAAAATAACATCTTAACCGCGTCCGTAACAATATATATATATATATATATATATATATATATATATATATATACTAGCAGAAGTACCCGGCATTGCCGGGTGGGGGAGGAGGAGGGGAGGGGGAAGAGGAGGGGAGGGGAATGGGGGGGAGGGGGGAGGGGGAGGGGGAATGGGGGGAGGGGGGAGGGGAAGAGGGGAAGGGGGGAGGGGAGGATGTGGGGGTGCCCGGGGGAAGAATGGCCCCTCCCCCTTCCCCCTTCCCCTCCCCCCCTTCCCCTCCCCCACCCCCCCTTCCCCCCGTTCCCCTCCCCTCCTCTTCCCCCTCCCCTCCTCCTCCCCCTTAACACCAGGGGGGTTGACTCAGCCTGTCATCCTACCGAGGTCGGAGAATTGAGTACCAGTTCACTGGTAATTCCCTGTGTGCCGCAAAAGGCGCCTAACAGGGTTGGCGGCACGAACCCGGAAGTCGGAACTCATTGTCGTCAAATAAATGTAGCATGTATGTTTCACTCTCTGTCACATGCCGTTGGTCCCGTGTCAATCGGATGAAGTTGAAAAATTAACATTACGAAGTTTCTCTGGGACGTACTGATTCCGAATAATGAAGTTGAAAAATTAACGATCCGAAATACGCTAATTACGCTAACAGAAGCGCTGGCGCTGCGAAGCGCTAGAGGGAGCGCTGCGCTCCCTCCCTTCGATTCCCTCCCTCTTCTGCTAGTGCTTCTGCGCTAATACGCTAATTTTAAAACCCGAAGTTTTTTAAAATTTAAGGTGTGCTGTAGTTGCTCTGAGACGTACTGATTCCGAATATGCCTTTGGTTTTTCTCTGCGCTGAGTAGTTCTCGTGTTATAAGACGACAAACAAACAAACATACTTTATTGCTTTATATATATATATATATATATATATATATATATATATATATAAACAGACTTGGCATTTAATATGGAATTTTTTTTTTTTCTTGACTTCGGTTTAATTGCTTAACTCAGCATATCAATCTGGTGAGTTTCTTTTACACTTTGGTGATTTATTTGTTAAAAGAACCATGTCACTGATTGTCTGTTTCAGCAAGAAGTCAACAACAGGATTATATCACAGGTGGCGTGGCAAAATGTACGGACAGGTGCTTTTGATGATTGGCTTCACAGTCGGGTATACAAGGGTTGTTGCGTTCTGTATTAGTGGAAAACAACTGCTGCACGTCTCCAAAAGTTATTGCCGCTTCCTCTGGAGATGGTCCGTCAACTCGACAATGCTGTTTGTCATGGAGTGGTGGCTTTATGAAATTACGGCATGAAACAGCGTGCTATTGCTCGGCAATATGGATTCACTCAAGGTCAGGTGTCAAAGATCCTGAAACGAAATGCTCAGAGGGGTGTCACTACACCAATACCGAGGCCAGGTCGTCCCCGCAGAACCACAAGGAGGGAGGATTGCCAGCTACACCGGTTAGTCCGCAATGGCCGTACCAATTCAGCTAATCGGCTTAGGGCTGAGTGGCAGCAACTGACAAATGTGCCTGTATCCAGAAGGCTAGTCAACCAACGACTGGTTCAAGCAGGCTATCGTGCCAGGCGTCCCCTGAGAAAGCCACGCCTGACCAGACAACATCGCCAGCGCCGATTGCAGTGGGCCAGAGAGCACCGTCAATGGAAGCCAGGACACTGGAATCACGTGATCTTCAGTGACGAGTCTAAATTTCTGGTCTATCGTCAAGATGGGGCGTCCGAGTGCACAGACAAGTGCATGAAGCCTACAACAAAGATTGTATAGTGCCAAGAGTCCAAGCTGGAGGTGGTGGGGTGACCGTTTGGGCTGCTTTCCATGCAGGGGGCAAAACTGACCTGGTTGTTCTGAATGGAAACCTGAACCAGTTCAAGTACAGGGCCATTCTGGAAGAAACATTGCTTCCATTTGCTCGTGCAGCCTTTCAAGGAAACTTTGTCTTCCAAGATGACAATGCACGGCCTCATCATGCTCACATGATCCAACACTTTCTTGCTGACCGTGGTGTAGAGCATATGGAGTGGCCTGCCATGACCCGGATATGAATCCGATAGAGAACTTGTGGGCAGAATTAACGTGTCAAATCGACAACTTGGACCAGCAGCCGACTGTGCGTGAATTGCAGCAGGCTATTGTCACTGCATGGCAAGCGATTCCTGTCCAAACCTTGGCAAATCTCGTGAACAGCATGCCTCAACGTGTACGTGCTCTCCTGAATGCTCGTGGGGGTTACACGAAGTACTGAACTGTAATTTTACTGTCCGTAATCCCAGTCGTAATTTAACTTTTGTTTTTGTTAAACAAAATTTTGGCTAATGTGCAAAATAAAGAGATACTTCTGGAAAACGTACAGAAGTTTAACACAGTAGTGTCCATGAATTGAGTTTGATATCAGTTTACATCACTTTCAAGGATCAATTTATTTGTTTTGAAATGTCAAATGTGGTTTTTGTTTCTTTTAAAGGTCACATGAACAAAATCTCGAATAATTTCAACACAATTCCAATGAACTTTTGGTTCTAAGACATCTTGAAAAGTAAGTTCACCCCCACAAAAAAAAAATTCCATAGTAAATGCCAAGTCTCGATCTATATTATAATAGCCGTAGATGTTTTCTGTCTGTCTGTCTGTTGGGTGTCTGTCCAGGGTGTGGCTTACTCGGTTTGCAGAGTAGCTCCACCCATAGCTCCACCCATTCTGGGAGTGGCTTCATATAATTATAAACAAATATCCACCATTTTATTAACTCGCATAGCTTTGAGGCCTGTTTTGTAGGCCCGTGGTGTCTTGCTCTCTCTCCCAGTTTTATTTCAAATCAAATTCGATATATCATTTCATTTTTCACAGTCGCTAACATAGTTTTAGACTCGGTTGAAAAAACACGGGAAGAAAATCCGATGAAAGTTGCCGTTTATAGAACGAAATGAATTCTCAAACGCCTGTAACTTCAAGGCCATTGAGTCTCTCTCACGCCTTTATCTCCAATCTAACTCACCATATGATTTCATTTTTATCGATGGTTTCAGACTCGGTGTCAGCAATAATTGAGAACATTCCACACACTCGGGAAAATGCAGAGATATATTTTTTAAAATCGTGTCATGGTGTATCATACACCGCCAAACATGACACCGACGGCAACGTGTCAATATATATTAAAAATTCGCTTTTGCTTTTCCGTTAAGATATATTACTTTTTCGTTTGATGACAGTCGTCACAAAAACGTCAACAATGATGCCGACATATATTTCTTCGTTTTTATTTCATTCAACATTAGCCGGAAGTAAAATATGTTTCAGGAAATTACCAAGAGATATTTCTTCGTTTTTTTTATTAGTTATGTGCGCATACACTTTAAATAGGTTTATTTGAAATCTTTAATTTTCCACAAACATTCCACACACGCGGGAAAATGCAGAGATATATTTTTTTAAATCGCGGCATGGTGTATCATACACCGCCCAACATGACACCGACGGCAATGTGTCGATATATATTAAAAATTCGCTTTTGCTTTTCCGTTAAGATATATTACTATTTCGTTTGATGACAGTCGTCACAAAAACGTCAACAATGATGCCGACATATATTTCTTCGTTTTTTATTTCATTCAACATTATTAGCCGGAAGTAAAATATGTTTCAGGAAATTACCGAGAGATATTTCTTCGTTTTTTATATTAGTTATGTGCGCATGCACTTTAAATAGGTTTATTTGAAATCTTTAATTTTCCACAATATAATTTACTTGACATTTATCATTTGATGATTACGAGACACTTCCTCTTGAGGATCGTGATAATTCATGCGCTGCGTGGAAACTTCTATTTCCAAAATGAATGAGACGATCGATGAAGAACGCAGACTTGAACAGGATGTAGCAAGAAAGCGAATGAGACGGGCGAACGAGTCCGTCGACGAACGTCAATGCAAACTTGCGGGGTCACCACAGAACTCAAATAGACGTAGAAGAACTATGCCCGTTCACGACACACACACAGCGGTGGCCCCGCTCGCGCGCTCACGCCGCCATTTTAGTTAGCGCAAGAACTGAATAGGCGAACGTGTGCGCTAGCTAGGCCTAGTGGAAGTGGATGAGTGGACGTGAATTTTTATATTGGACGGTGTTGTGTTGCTTTTAAACACTATTTTATGAATTCTATTCATAATTTAAATCTCTGTCGAAGCATTTTCCTGGCATCTTGACATAGTTTATCCGAATTCCCCGGTAGTTTTCCATTTCATCTCTAGCTGCTAATCTCTCACTCCTTACTATTTGCTGGTTCTTGTACCCCCTCTCCCTCTCTTTCTCTTTCTGCCTATTGCTCCTTTCTCATGTACTTTTTACCACTCTCTCCCTCCTTCTCTTTCCTGCTCCTCTCTTCCTCTATTATTTTCCAGTTCTCAACATAATTGTCTCTCCAGCTCTAAAAACAAACACACAACCCCCCCCCCCCCTCTCTCTCTCCCCCTTTCCACTCCCTTCTCATGCCAATTCTCAGTATGATAGTTTCTCCATCACAGAACTTGACTTTTTTTGCTCTCCACTACCCCCCCCCCCTCCTCCCCCTCATTCCTGTTCCCTTCTCTCACTCTACTATCTTCCCCTTCTGGTCATGTTTTTACATCTTCCCTTCCTCCCCCTCCCTCCCCCCCCCCCCCCCCCCCCACACACACACTCACTCTCTCTTTCTCTCTCTCTTTCTCTCTTGCTCTCTCGCTCTCTCTTTCTACTATATGCTCTCTCCCTCTCTCTTTCTACTATTTGTTAATTCTTTAAATCTATTCTATGAATCTATAATGATGAATGCAATTTAATATGCACGTTAAAACACAAGAACAAACATGAATATTTTTCTTAGTTTTCTAGTAATGTATTTTCCAATATTTCCATTCAGTCAAAATACAATACAGATATATATATTTCCCGTAGAAAAAGCATTAAAAACATATGATAAATGCTAGTACAAGTAATTTTTCCCAAGTCAAGTCTCTCGGAAAAACAAAATTGATTTGACAATATCGGGAGCAATTTGGCATCAAAGAACTAACATTTTCCATAAACAGGTAAAAATGCTCGACTGAGGAAAATAATTTACCTATGCAAGATTGTATTGGGCAAAGTTAACAGTTCAAAATGTTTGCACAGTGAAGTATATTGTACTGGAGTATTCAGTACTTGTGTTACAAACAATAATGATGCCATTACAACATGTGAATGTCATTTTCACAAGCCATCCGAAGAAATCTCTGTATAAAAGCTCACTGGTGTTTGAACAAGATTAATTTTGATAATTGTTTTCTTACAAATGGTCCACTCAACTTCTCATTCTTCAATCGGGCAAGATGATGCATTCGGATCTTGACGTACGATGAAGCAATACGCTTTATGAGAATGTACACATGATTCTTATCTGCCTCGCAATCAAACATATGATCGGACAGGGAACCAAAAATGGTGTGGCAATTCACTTCGGCAAGAACAGCAGATGAAATGGCCTGAGTAAGACGAGACGCTTGAGGGAGTTCACCTCCAGTCACACTTAGCATCCTCTGGAAACACCTCTCTGTTGTTTTACAGACTTTCACCACGTCTGGAGAAGGCCTCACTAGACCACCTCTGTTCTTCTTTTCCAGCAAGCTGCCGACCATCACTTCTCCAGTGGTTAACGAAGCAATACACTCTTCGCAAGAGAGATGTTTTTCAGTCATCTTCACAACATATCCAGCAACATAACCTATCACGGAGTTCTTGTACTCTGAAAGTGTAGAAACATTCGGCACATCCGCATAATCATGATCTGTCATTGCTGGGCTCCTCAAAGTCAAGTCATACTTCCTCATCAGAAGCATGTCATCATCATTGTTAACATCAGCAGCTGTTGTTATTGCACTGGAAACATTAAGTATGCTTGTCTTGTCTTGTGCTAGGCAGTTTCCATTGACGCCTTCAGTTTCATGCCGGATGAGCATCTTCCTGTACGATGTTGAGAATTCTCTGGCGGTTGGATTGTTATTCCTCCCTAAGGATGACCGCATAGCACAGAAGAAAAGTTCAAGATGATCCTGACTCATCTTGTAGGTGAGCAGATATTTGAGTCTGGGTTGATCCGCTGCAACTAGCTTCTCATACATGTTCTGGACACTCCTGATGCCAGCTAAAAACCCAATGATCGGGGTTTTCCGTGGAGTGGAAAGCATTTTCCTGCCGCCTGCATCTGTTAGGTTGGCAATGTAAGCATATGCATCGGACAAGAACGGTTGCCAAAGATGGTGATTGGACTGCGTAAGTGGTCCTTTAAAACCACGAGCTATTGGGTTGCGGGAGTTCAAGACATCAAACAAAATGTCTATTCTGCGTATGAATTTCACTGTAGCTTCACATCCCTTAAATTGTGGAAGGCCTTGATCTCTTAAGAACTCGATGGCATCTGCAACACTCGTACTTAGCGTCTGGGCCGCCAAGTTCACCTTCATTTTTTGTTTTTGCCACTCCATATGGGCATTTTTCAGTTTATTGCCCAAGCGTAGGCCTTCGTGTTCTTGCACATTATAGAGCTCTTTGATGTACTGCCACTTGATGGAGTTGCCTTCACTGTCCTTGATGACGCCATAGGAAGCTAGAGTGTTCCTCATTAGCTTTAACATATGACAAATGTCCAGGAAGACATGTACACGATGATTGGGGTTCTCAGGATGTGGAAATGATGGGGAAAGTTCTGGTACTGTCATCTTTGCTCCCAAAGTCTCCAGCATTTTAAAATGGCATGACGGACCATCACATGTAACTGACTCGATCCATATGCCGATATCCGACAGCTTGCTGAGGCATTGGGTAACCAAATTCGCTCTCTCTTGCCCAGTCATGCCATTTATCAAGAAATACCCAACGGGTATCTTCCAACCAGCATTTAGGGGGACGACCATAAAGACAAGGGCTTCTGTAGCTATGGGGTTTGAATCATCATTGCACTCTGTGCCTACATCAACATATCCATGAAACTTCCTGCCATCCCACTATACATGTTTCTTGATGGCCATCTCATCCATCATGAGAGCGCACACAAGTTCATGTCCTTTTTCCTTGGCCGTCTTTGCCTCAGCTTCTAGAGCGGAGAAAGCTTCGGTGGTGAATCCTGGCTGCCCATCTATGGTAGAGTACCACTTCCGAATGACCGATGGGTGAGGAAGCTGGAGATCAAACGTCTTGCGGACGAACCGATATGCCTTCGCTGAGTAGAAATTTAGGGTTAAGGCAAAGGCTCGAAGAACGGGAGGGTACTTCTCCTTGGTGGGTCCATCTTTACTTTTGGCCTTCACCAAACGCTTCATCAGTTCTGCGGGGACATTGCAGGATGCTTGAAGCATGTCTAGTCCTTGCTCTGACATAAGATTTTTCTGTTTCAGGGTGTTTACCACGGTCTCTAGAGTGTCGACTTTTTTCCGAAGTCTACGAGATTTACGTTGAGTGTTTTTGAGTCGCTTTTGATGAGAGATGACAATATCTTGCATTTTGTCCAGCTTACGTTTCACACCCCTTGGACTATCCGAAACAAAGTAAGTGTGGTCATGATGATGTTGCTTGATTGGAGATGTAGGCAGTGCCTTGCTGGATGAACCCGCCAAGCACTGTGGTGTTTCTGAAGACGAAGTTGGAGAGTCGTTCTGGCTGGTTCTTGGACGAGGTGGTTTGCGCTGTTTCACAGTCTAAAAGTGACAAAGATAAAAATAAACAAAAGAAAATGTATAACTAGACTAGTTCAGTTTCCCAAAATTCACAAATTATATATGTATAGTACATGTATGTGTTACTGCCTTTGGAATGGATCAGACAATTTGTCTGCATTTCAATGGTAGCTTAAACTTCATCGGAACTTTAGATTGATAAAAATGTTTATTTTGTATTTTTCATTCATTCATTTATTATGATATATATTTTTGGTTGTCAGAAAGTTTGGAAGGAAAATTTTATTTTATTTTATTTTGGCCTCTATTCTTTAGTTAGTAAACCGGCCTAATGCAAGAATTCTGAATTTTACTTACCTTTTGGAGATGATTTGGGAAGTTGAAAATGGTTGGAATTGAACCTTGGCGAAGTCTGGTTATCAGGCCAGTACGGTCAAAGCACTCAGCATCAAAATGATCCGAGCATAGGCTGGCATACTTCCTGGGTGTCCACTTGTCCCTCCTCATCTTTACGAGCCATTCTTTCTGAAGGGTTGAACCATCCTTGGGAAATCTATATTCAAAAGAAAAGACAAAATTTTTGAGCCCCCTTGGGTCTTTGCCCCCCCCCCCCCAACCAAAACTGCTTCCTACGCGCCTGCCCCCCACATGTTTTCTACACTCTATATACGGTATAGTGTCCGAAAATTCAATCACTAGACCATACTCTAGCCCCCAATATTTTTTGCTTGGCGACATTGTACACACAGCAAGGGAAATACTTTATCAAGCTTTATTTCTTTTATCAGTTAAACTCGTAATGTTATCTTGGCTCTCACCCTACATTATGATTAACTAGGGCAAATGGGCACAGATTGCACTCACTCACGCGTCACACCAATATTTTCCACAAAGTAACAATTACTAACGATAAAGAAAGCGATTACAAAATACAACCCTATTAGTCTAATTAGACGACAAATGTTAACCTAGATCCTTGATAACTGAACATGTTTATGCATCTCCTAACAGCCCAAAATTGTGTGTGGCTCAACAAAATTGGGAGAGAAGAGATTAAGAGCTAGAGTCCTTAAGTTCAAGCAAAGGCACGGCCTTTGGTTCAAGTCAAAATGCACTGACAAATCCGCAAACACACACACACACACAAACTAACAGATGGGACTACATAAACGAAAAACTATATCTGTGCATAACGTGAAAGTTTAACTAGAGTTTGGCGAGTAAACTCTTCATAATTAAGAAAAATAAATTACTTACCTGTGGAATGTTTTCCCAGAACCTTTCACAAGTCGATTTGTACAGTTTATTGCAGCACAAGAAGGCATATTGCTGATATTTGTTGAACATTCACACTGCTCATGTTAACAATAGGCCTATCTGTACGCAGAAAGCGGAGGTGTCTTGCGCTAACTAAAATGGCTGCCGCGTTGCGGCGGAGGGGCCACACAGCGGCCTGCATAGTTCTTCTACGTCTATTTGAGTTCTGTGGGGGTCACCCGTGGGAATCCCACGGGCATGGATGTGTGTGACATTTCGACATATTGAGTTAGATGCTGCACATTCATTTTTACAAAATGGTTACTGGCAAGTCATCAGATCCAGAAATGGTGTAAAAACCACCGTTTAGAGGCCATTT